>NC_053129.1:7210169-7358764 GCF_010015445.1 Perca fluviatilis | reverse complement strand
CTGTTTACACCCTGTTTGTACAGATTTTGTACCTGTTTCACATGTAAAGCAACTCTTATAGATACATTTGAAAATAAAATGTTAGAAGGCTAACTTATATCTTGTCAGCCAAATAAGTTAATGCTAGCTAGTTTTACTGGCAGCTAACATTGTGTACTTCTTATAAACCAACACCATCTTAGTTTACAGTAAATTGTGCCGTCGTCGTGTGTCAAATGGAAACCTTTAGTTTAGGACAGTAGCAGGTGTGGTTCTCAGGACCAGGTCAGCCATTTTGTAATGTGCACATGCCGTGACCTTTGCCATTTTGCAACTTTACCATACTGTGTGTGTGTGTGTGTGTTGGGGGGTTAAAACAAAAGTATAAATCAAGAGATGGCTGCAGTAATGTTAAATGCACTGATACTGAGAGCTGAAATGAAGTGTACTGCAACATGTGTCTTGCAGTCAGAATCAGATAGCTGTGTGTGGAGGTGGGGGTGTTGAGTGAGAGGGAGTGGTGACTACAGAAGGAGAGGGGGCTGGGGAACTATTTTCTCCAGAGAGATAAATATGTTGTAATTTAAAGATTTTCCCATAAAAACCATCCTATCATGTTTTCTGGACTAATATTTGACAGTTTTGTAGTGTTAATTGGTTTATAAGCTTGTATTGTAATCTCGTAATTTTATTTATTACACATTGAGCATTAGTATGGCTTTAAGAAAGATGTATAATGTTGAAAAGCCCCTTTAGACTCAAAGTTTTCATTATTTCGTCAGACACAATGGAAATATAAATTTTTGTAGCTATTAATTTATTGAAAATATGGACATACAGTGTTATACTACCTCTCTGATGGTGCATGTGACACGTACTGCCTAATCTTACTGTTAATAAACTGGAGAAATGCAGCTACAATGTGTGACTAATATGATATATGAATGACTTGCAGGAAGAAGATTTGACAACCATTCATGGTCACCGTGACAGCCCTTTTAAATTCTTCAGGTCAGTAAAGTGATGATTAGGACAACTCGTAATATGAATTCGCACTTAATGATCTCTTTTTGTCATTTTGCTGGTACACATTAAATATCTGCTATAGAATGTTTGTTTGGAAATATTGTCATGGAAATCAGTGTTGGTTTGGTGCATGAGACTCAGAAAGTTGATGTGTTGCATGGCAAAGGCCTCGATTTACACGAAAGTATTCCACCTGCAGTTTTGTTGATAAATCCAACTTTCTGAGTCTCATGCAGGGTTATCTCTGCCATTATAGAGCTTAGGGCAGCGCCAAAGCATATAAACATAAAACAATTTGGACATCATCTGACTGCAAACATAGACTGTATAGAAGCCGATAAACAGGAGGGGCTCCTGCTTGTTGTCTTCTGGACACGTGCTGTATGATGGACACAAACAGTGTTACACAAACCACACACACACAACATGTATGCTGGTTGCACAGCCCCAGGTACAGCCGACACATTAGATAGTGTGTGGTGGAAAAAAGAGAGGGACTGTGAGTATAAAGTTAATAATCATTTGCATAATAGATGTGAATGTAGAATTTTAGTCTGTGTACAGTATATCTGTTGGTAATTGCTACAACTCCTCAAGACCAAAGCCAAGTTCCCTGCCTCCTGCTTGCTACCTGCTGGTTTAAAGTGAAACGGTTAGCCAGCCCGGCACAGAGCTAGCGGACAACTTTAGCTAAGGTTCACTCACCAACCGTGGGCTGACCTTTAAGGTGGACAAGCTATTCTCATTTTAGTGACAAGCTCCTCCAAGTTTTGCTTCTAATGATCCTTCCCTAGCTGCAACCAACAACAACTCGGCGCTAAGCTTTTGCAAAAATAACTGTTTAATGACATCACCAATATGCAAATGAATGTGTGACGTCATTGCACCTAAGCGCCCCTTGAAATCTCAGGGAAAACCCCCTGTCATGCACTGTCACACATCAAACAATGCAATGTATGAAACATCCTCAACATTCTATGGCTGCCATCTTATAGTTTACCAAATGAGATTACCCTTGATGCTCTATAACGTTTCAATTTGATCTATTTAAGTTCTGTTGTAAACATATTTATCTCCTGTCATATCTTTTACTAATGACTATAACCCCATTAACACTCTCTTGACAGTGCCTTGAAGAAATAGATACTTGATGTCACAGAACTTCCTCCAGCTTAACAAAAATAAAACTGAGGTGGTAGTTTTCGGAAAGGAGGAAAGATGCAAACTTTCTACCTTGCTTGAAAGGAAGGGCTTAATAGCAAAGAAAGTGGTAAAAAAACAACCTTGGTGTCCTTATAGATAATGATCTAAATTTTAGCAGTCACATTAAAACAGTCATAAAATCATTATACCTTCATCTTAAAAATATCAATAAACTAAAAGAATATATTTCAAAGGAGGATCTTGAAAAAAATCATACATGCTTTCATTTCTAGTGGGATTGATTATTGCAATGTGCTGGACTCCCCAAAAAGACTTTAAAACCACTCCAAAATGGTACAGAATAGTGCAGCCAGGATCCTTACTAAAACAAAAAGAACAGATCATATTACGCCAGTCTTAAAGTCCTTACACTGGCTCCCAATTTAATACAGAATGGATTCTAAGGCACTTCTGTTAGTTTTTAAGTAACTAAAGGGGATGGGACCAAACTACCTGCATGACATATTCCAACAACATTCTCAACCAAGACACCTTAGATTAAAACATTAGCAACTACTACTGAAACCTACTGTCAGAACAAAACAGGGGGAAGCAGCTTTTAACCACTATGGTGTCGATCTTTGGACCAGCTTCCAGAGGACATAACAAAATCTGAACTTGGAAATTGAGATTTTCACTCATAGAAAACATTCTCACAACCTTGATCTGAATGTAATAACACTAATTCACAAATGTTAGTAGATTTATTTTACCATAGATACAATGACAGTAGCAAATTTGTAATGCAACGCTTACTGATTTTTATATATTATTATTATTTATATTAAACAATGATGGGTAAATGTTGCATTACAAGTTTGCAGCTATCATTGTATCTGTAAAAATCAATCTACACATTTGTGAAATTCCTTTGTGTGAATATTTTTCAATAGGTGGAACATTTTCTCTCACGTTTTGCACCATATTTACCTTCATAGTCATAAATTACTGCGGCAAGGCAGAAACATTAGCTATTTGTTTACAATGTTGTTTTCCCTGTGTATGTATTTTTAAAGTGGAAAATGTAAACAGACCAACAGCTACCTGTAATGACTGCCTATAACTGCACCCTCAATAATAATGTGATCATCAGCTACAAGTTTATGAGAAAAGTTCAGCAGCATCATAATTCAATTCAATTTTTATTTATAGTATCAAATCATAACAAGAGTTATCTCGAGACACTTTACAGATAGAGTAGATCTAGACCACACTCTATAATTTACAAAGCCCCAAAAATTCCCCCAAGAGCAAGTAGTTCGACAGTGGCGAGGATAAACTCCCCTTAGGAAGAAACCCCGGACAGCACCATAAGAAGAGCTGTAGCTAGTAACATTAGCATTATGTTTTATTATGCTTAGCAACTGTATTTATTCAGTCACAGCATTCTTGCCATAGGCCCCTCATACATGTTATCGGTTCATTATGGCTGCTGCTTAAACTCACGGTGAAAGTCAACTAGCCTGCAACACAAATCAAACAGCCTACCTTTCTGTCATGCCAATGTAAACTTCCTACTTTTCAAGCAAACACACCTAGCAATCTCTTCCTCTCTTGCATCATGTTTTTATTGAACAACATGGCATCATGACTGGCTTAAGTGGGCCATTGCAGGATGATCCAGTATTTAGCCTGAGTTGTAGGTTTCATATTTTTCCAAGTAAGGTTTTGCTTTGTGTAAGTCATTGTATTGTAGATTTTGTTTTATAAAATCACAGTGTTGTACATAATCTCAAATAATAATAAGCCTACATGAATCCCAATCATAATATGTCACATTTTCATCATTAGGTTAATCTGGGAAAAAAATGCTTGTTAGGCTTTATCCATCATCATCATCATCAGTGTCAAAGATTACAGCTTTTAAAAGGTCACCAAAAGAGAGTAGAGTCAGTCAGTTTAGCAGGTTATACTAGGTACTTAGATGTGGTGCATAGTAATACTAATATGGAATGTAGTGGGAGAGGAATTCTAAAATAAATTAGTTTTAACAGAACAATTATCAATAAGTAAATGGCATACATTTATTTTAACTAACAACAATAATTGTTTGCTTTGTATTTAATCCCCAGGAAATGGACCAGAGCTCTTCTGACTCTACAGTGATCCTTGAACTAAGTTCCGTCCCTGAAAAGGAGGACATAAGTGTTCCTGAACTCAAGAGAGCAGAAAGTGTATTTGTAAGTTCACATACAATCCAATGCACAACTTGGTCTGACAATAACAGTAGTGGGGGAAATTGTATGGTTTTAACCTGTTAAGTCCGACGGACCTGGTACCGGGTTCCACAGCACTAAGTGGTCGGCAGCTATTGTAAATTTGTGCTTGTTTAAAACTCTAGCTTAATCACAGCCAAAACATCTTAAACTCTAGACCAATACTTTTCTTAGCCATTTTCAGAAAATATACAAATTTGGCTCACTACCACTGATGGGATTTGGCCTACTCCTCCGGGTACTTAAATTTGGTATTTAATGATATGGCATTTTTCTGTAATCAATAGTATTAAAGGAGAACTCCTGGCAATTTTTACAATAATCTTGCTATACCTACTGTATGTGAGTACCGTCGATAGCAAAAAAAATGAGCCGATTCGGTGCTAGCAGCACGGAGCTAATACAGCTAACACCCAGAGCTCTCACTCAGCTAAAACGGCAGTTTTGGGGGCATAAGATAAAGAGGGCCTTTGTGCCTCTTAACAGACACAAAATGCAATTAAAACATCTGTACAACATGAACAGGGCCCTTACATGACAACAAGATGCATTTAGCAACTTAGCCATTGTTTAAATTCACCTACCCTGTTAGCTGCTAGCTGCCGTCTGGGATGAGTGAGTGTGTTCAGCCAGGCTCCGGTAATAATCATCACGCAGCAGTTCTGTGTGTATTTGTAGCATATATATCCATTTTTGTGTGCGTTGGTGAGTTGGAGTCTTGCCAGTGTTGATTGTTGTGGTTTCCTTAGCCGGGCTAGCAGGCCCGGCCGGCGTCCCTGCTTCTGCTTCCTGCCCGCCCTCCTGGCTTACCGCGGCCGACAACAATCCAACGAGCGCCCGCTGGTCTGGTGGATGTCCTCCAGAAGACCATTTAAGCCTTCGCTGCAAAATATTTTATTTCCCACCTCAAAAATGTAGTAGTAGTACTGTAAATGTACTGTAGTGATTATGACCATATTAGTGACTATGTAACTACATGGAAACGGACCAAATTATGTTTGCCTTGTACAGTAAAATAGTGTTACAGACGCGCTGAAGTCCCGTTTGAATTAAGTTGTAGCAGGAAAAGGTAAACAGTGTGCAGGTTGGAGGAGCGTCGTGTGTGAAGAGTGAAGAGCGGAGGCGTTCACAAAGGAAGAAGCTTGGAGTAATGTAACTATGGAGCTAGAGCTAGCCTTCAGTAACGCTATTACTGTACAAGAAACAGGCATCATTTGGCCCGTTTCCATGTAGTAACATAGTCACTAATATGGTCATAACCACTACAGTGCTCAATTACCTATTTTTGAGGGGGAAATAAAATATAAATTTTATCAACAAAGGCTTGAATGGTCTTCTGGAAGACCTCCACCAGACCAGCGGGCGCTCACTGGATTGTTGTCGGCCACGGTAAGCCAGGAGGGCAGGCAGGAAGGAGAAGCTGGGACGCCGGCCGGGCCTTCTAGCCCGGCTAAGGAAACCACAACAATCAGCACAGACAAGACTGCTACTCACCAACGCTAGATGGATCACACACAAAATGGATATAAATGCTACAAATACACAGGGAACTGCTTTGTGATGATTATTACAGAAGCCGGGCTGAACACAAATGCATCTAGTTGTCATGTAAGGGCCCTGTTCATGTTGTACAGACATTTTAATTGCATTTTGTGTCTGTTAAGAGGCACAAAGGCACTCTTTATCTTATGCCACCAAAACTGCTGTTTTAGCTGAGTGGGAGCTCTGGGCATTAGCTGCAGCAGCTCCGTGTAGCTAGCACCGATTTGACTCATTTTTTATTTTTCGTCAGTACTCACATAGGTATAGCAATCAAGATTAACGTAAAAATTGGTTTTGGACAATGATTTACAAAGACAAAGGTAATTGTGAATTTGCATGTGAGCTTAACTAAAAGGGATCTGGTCAGCTATGTACAAATGTCTCATGTTATTTAAGTAGTCCTATGTGATATAAAGCTGATTTTGTAGTAAGTAAATGAAACCGGTACTTACTTGCAGCCAGATCAAGGCTAAAAAAGGAAGTGCAATACCAACCAGGTGGTTGGTAGAGCATTGCTTGGGTTTTGCTAAGTAGTTGTTAGGGACTTATGGGGCTGAAAAATTAATCAAAAATATTATCAAAATCACAATATGGCCAAGTGCAATATGTAGATTGAAGAAACAGAGATGCCCTGGCCTACAAATCATGTTTTTCAGATATAGGAAAAAAGACCCCAACAAAATATTACATCATCATGAATTTTTACTTTTTTAAGTAAAAATGTATATTGTGACAAAAAGAAAAGCTTTTATTTTTTTTCTCTCCATATAGAGACGGAGCGTATTTAAGTCCCGCCCCCACCAGGGGGGGGGGGGACAACAGAAACATGAGTAATCAGCAGGAAGAATGGGAAGACCGGAATCCTGACACTAAACTAAAGTTATGTCCAACATTACCTGTGTTAGCTTACCTTACAGACTGTAGATAGTCTAAAACTGACATTTGGATATTTGACTTGTTAATAAAATGCTTGCTGCAAACGTAACATTGGGCATATTGTTAGCTTAGTGTCAGAATCCCACAGTCTAACCATTCTCTCTGCTGATTCCTCACGTCTATATCCACTTTAGTCATCATAAAAGCTCAGTTTTTCGGTTCCACAACTTATGAAAACTTAGGTTCTGGGTTCTATACATTGTTGGTAGTAAATATCACCACACGGCAGCTTTTAGGAATGTTTCGGTTTGCCAGCAGACAAAATTGAAGATGAGGCACCTTCATCCAATACAAGTCGATGGAGAGCAGAAAGATGTTTTCCCTCTCTGGTGGGAGTATGACCCATGTGCTGTGTCTCTATTGTGCAGCCCTAGGTGGTTATGAGGTAACATCTAGCAACCATCTAGTTGCCATCTAGTCCCCTTGTAACAACCACACTTTTACAGTTTTTTTCAGTCTAAATGACTTATTATTATTATTATTATTATTATTAGCACGACAATAGAAACCACCTAGTTACTACTGTCCAGACACCCATCATTTTAGATTTTTAATCTTTAAACTCTGCAAGCAATTTTATATTGATTGGCCTTACTTCTTTGTCTAAGGTTCATCAACAATGGCGAGAAAGAAGTGGAGCACCGAGGAGGTCCAGGCTGTGGAGAGCAATCTCATGGACAACATCAACTCTGGCAGGGTTCCTGGTAAAGCCCAGTGTGAAGCATCTATCAAGGGATCCTCAGAGGTGCTTAGGGGAAGGAGCTGGCAGGCAGTTAAGTTCTATGTGAAGAACCGCATTGATACTTTAAAGCGTCTAGAAAATAACCAATGGAAATCTAAATTGTAATCACTGAACATAATTCTTTTTGCCATCTAAGTACTTCTACAATCCCACAACTAGGTACAGCGTAATTTGAATTCAGCTCATATCTGAGCATGCAAACGACATTTTATTAAGATTGTTAAAGCTCTTTTGTTTTCAAATTTAATATGTCAACATGCTCTGACTATTATTTCCATTGAGTGATGTCATTTACATTTTTATCCTAAAGAACATTGTGGTAGTCGGTCATGGGTGGTTGGAGAAATGGAGGTAGAGAGAGACACAGGTTGTAGAGAGAGTGAAAGGTATGTAGAGAGAGACAGGTATGTAGGGAGAGAGAGAGACAGGTATGTAGGAAATGAGAGAGACAGGTATGTAGGTAGAGAGAGACAGGTATGTAGAGAGAGACAGGTATGTAGAAAGGAGAGAGACAGGTATGTAGATTAGAGAGTGAGACAGGTATGTATATTAGAGAGAGAGACTATGTAGGGAGAGATAGATGGGTGAGTAGAAAGAGAAAGTGTTCCTGAACATTTTTTAAAATAAGAAACAGAGGTAAAGAGAGAGAAACACGTACAGGGAGAGAGACAGGTTTGTAGAGAGAAATCGAGGTCAGCAGAGACAGACAGGTTTGTAGGAAGTAAGACAATAAGGTGAAGGAGAAGGAATGATCATAGCAAAGAGCCAGGACAAATTAATTTGTATATGGATGAGTTGTGATAATAAAGTTAATCTGCAATGTAAACACCATTGCTTCTGTGGCATTTCCTGAATGAACCAGAATATATAAAGTACTACAAGTCAAAGGTTGGTTGGAACAATACCGACAGGAAACGAAGAAAAATTAACAAAACAAGTACAAGGTGCAGGCAACTGCTGTCACTCCACTGTCCCTCAGTTTATGGAAGCAACACAGACTGCTGCCTGCTCACAGCTCTTAGTGTCCTCTCCCAGTAGGACTGGTAATATAATTTAATCTGAGAGCTATAGAAAACATTTTGGTTCTTATATATATTCATTGGAAATATAGTTTCCAAATGTTTATATATTTGACATGTTAAGTGAGGAAGTTTGGCTCTGTTTTAGGCTCACTAAGGGTGCAATCAGTGGACAGCCTTTGCTCTACAGGGAGCCAGGTTTTCCTTTGTCACCTGTTTTCAATGGCAAGGCTGTGCGCACTCAGTCTGTACTGTGCCGATCCGTAACCATGCTCAAATAATCTGCTATGGTGTCCTGTTGATTTAGAGCAACAAAACATAGTTTTAACAAACTACTATCATCTATTGGAAAATAGATGATGTAGTTTTGTTTAAGCGGTGGTGTAATCTAGTTGAGTTGTTTGTTATGTTGCTGATGCTTTGGTGGAACAGGTTTGTGAACTCAGTTGGGTAAACGGGTGTCCATTTTTGTTCATCTCTTGGCACTTGATAATATGAGAGGGGGTCACTATGTTTAGATGTGTCCAAAATTTAATTGCTTATTTTTGGTTTTAAGTTCTGATAAACTGGCCTAATTCTGCCTCTTTGCATTATATTTAGTTTTCCTCTTGACATGTAGGAGAAGCTTACAGAACTCTGCATGCAAGGTGTCAATAGTGTGTTATCTTATTGATTCAATTCTTGTTTTGTAAGTGGACCGGACCCCCACCTCGCTGGTATGGAGTGCACTTGGTTCAAACACACAACTCAAATGAGTTTTAGCCAAATTCTAATTGGCATTTTGTTTTTACATTTTTGTACAGCATACAAAGTCCTGCGTTCATTAAAAAGTCATTAAAATGCCCTTTACATTACTTTCAGTAGCTTTGTAGAACAATCTTGTGTCAAATATACACTAAAGCTTTTTGAAAGTAAATAAAAAAGCATGTATATTCTTTTATATGTTTATCAATGAGGGTATATAGGGTATAAATATGATCAGCGGTTTTATTGTGATGTCAGTAGTCTGGTGTTTGAGTGGAGGATAGGGCATAACAGGTCTGTTTGCGGAGCAGAGCTACTCTCTTTAAACCAGCTTGTCCACCCTTGCAGAATCAGAAAACAGTTAATTAAAAAAACCATTAAATGGCCAAAACAAACTTAAGACAGGCAAGAGGAGCATCAAAACATAAAAAACAAAAACCATGGAAGCGCCACCTGGTGGCTACTTTAATTATTTCACCTGTACTATACAACAACGAGTGATAAAAGTAAATATGTGGTCTTTTGTAGCCAAAAAAAATTATATAATAGAAGGAGGAGTATTTCAATGGAATGGGGGTATAAATATTGTAAATATTAAAAGAATTTGCCATGTGTCCCCATAGAGTTGGTGAATGTCAGGTTTGACCTTTATTTGTGAAATCCTAACATTTTAAGTGATTTTCAGGATCCCAGAATCAAAAAAGAATTTTTGGAGTTGAAACCATGTCTCTAGCTCATTTAGAAGTGGTAGTTTAGAAAGGGTCCCCATGTACATTCGCTATGTCATGAGTCCCCACCGGATAACAAAAACGGGTATGTGTGTGTGTGTGTGTGTGTGTGTGTGTGAGAGAGAATGCGGGGGTTGTGTGCTGTGCATACCGCTACATCTCTTGATTACGTTGTGTGTGTGTGTGTGTGTATCTGTAACATGAGATGTATTTTATTGCTGTGTGTTATTTGTTTTTCTTATTAACTGAGCATTGCTTGTTTTTTAAATTGTTTGTATTTGTGCTTTCTGTGGGACTACAGATGCAAATTAGCCTAAGGCTAACTCTGGTGCAATGCATTAAATGATTACATTTATGTTTTAATTGCACATTGTCCCTTACAAATAAAATTGAAAATTGAAATTGAAATGCTTTGTAGAAAAGGTACTTTGAGCCACTAACCAATTCCCCACCAGGACCAGCATTAAAGTTGATAAGATGCATGATGTCCTCCAAGGCTCTATTTGTTAATCCGTGTTTGAGTTTTAATGCCAGCAGCAGGAGTTCCACCTGTTCTTTTGTTGGTTTCTGGTCTAAAGTTGGACTTGTGGGGTCTTCTAGATGTTCCTCTACTGGGTCCCCAGGTGAAGAGCTAGGGCCAGGTATGGGTTGGTTCATTTGTGAATTTAAAACATTGGATTAGCAATCCCAAATTTGCACAGACTCATACAAATGTACCATTTCATGTGGTTGGTAACCACCTGCATTTGAAGTCAGGCTCAAATGTATTTTTTTATTTTTTTAAACAGTCCTTTCCATTGATCTTTGTCATTATATCATAAATTAATAAAAAAATAATAATAACTGTGCCCCCTTTTGTCCACATGTATATTTTTCTGACACTATCCTGTGTTGACGTCAGAGTGACATCAGGCCCTGACCACCATTTTCCTCTGGCCAAACACAGTGAGAGACTGTGGCATTTTGTATGTGGCCAGCTGAGAGAGATGCTGCATTTGCACCTGAATCAAAACTTAAATGTTTTTTTTCTAACAAGATAAAAACATGGGTATCGCTGCAATATGGAAAGGACAAAGTAATATGGTATTTCTAATTTGTGCTCCACTTTAAGCAACATCAGGTGGAAGTTTGGGTTGTGGAATTATCTTATGATGATTTACAGTAGCTAGTGTGCATGCACATGCACGAACAAAACAAAACACCTAACTTGAATATTTTAGCCATTTTTAGCAACTTATTGTGTCATCAGAAGCAATAGACACTGGGTCATCTTGATTGTCCTCTTGGGTGAGATACCTAAAATAAAAATAAAAATCCTTTAAGTTGAATTCACTTAAAAAATTTGAGGAAACCGGTTGTCTTAAAAATGTTAAGTAATGGATTATGAAAACTTGAGTGCATTTAACTTAAATGCATGAAAGGGTGGAATTATTATTTTAAGTTCAAAACACTGAATGCCAAGTTGATTTCACTTACAATCTCTTGTAGTATCAATTGCCTTGTCACATGAACTCCACTTACTATTTTAAGTTAAAGTAACTAAACCTTTGTATTCATTGAATGTGCTAAACTAGAGCATTTAAATTAAGACGCAATACAAAAGTCATTTTTTTTACAGTTTTATTTGAAAACCGCATTAAGTTACAGGTTGTTGTCCCCTGCTTTAACAACCTTGAATCATAAGCCTGAAACAGTGGCAAAATGTGTGTCATTCATGCCCTGAACATTGCATAAAACATTAAACGTACAATATGTAACTTTCTGCCACTAGGGGTCTCTCAACCAAAACAATGGACGGTAAAACTGGACTTTTGATGATGTTGGGAAGTTGCGTGGAATTATGGGAGTTTTAAGTGTTAAACACCTTCGCTGCCAGTTAGAATGCATCAGTTCACAGACGAGTTTACCCATTCAAGTTTATTCATTCTAATAAAATAGCTGCAGTTTCCCCAACATAATTACGTTTTTCTTGATTAGATTTTTATTTGTAGCTGACCAGTTAGCTTGTGAGCCAGCAAGCTAACAGTAACCAGCAGCTAAAACACAAAATATTTCACATATCAGTGTCACCTTTTGGATCGTTTCAACACCGGGGCGGACGGGGTTTGTTGTAACGCTAGCTAGCTACTAAACGAGGCTGAGAGACGGGTGTGGGTGGGGATTGTCGGGGGAATCTCCGCGACAGCGAGCCAGGACGTTCGATGCCTGTTGTGCAGCTGCAGAACATCTCCCAGCTGCCCGGAATTATCTCCCCTTCACTTTTCAGTAATCTTAACTTTTCGTTTTGGTGCTTAACTCACCTTTTGTCAGGTTAATTTAGCTAACCGTAAAGACAGCTTAACGCGAAGAGGGGAGAAATTCGGCAGGGAGGAGATTTTCAGCACATACACCGGTAGCGTTGCGGAGATGTAGCTAACTCTATGGATGGCCGCTGTTGTGACTCGGTGCCTGGTCTGATATGGTCCGTTTCCCGACGTTTAATTAAACTGCCGTTAGCGTCGTAAGCACCAGGCACTGGAGATAAGTTCTGGCCGGGGGGTTGCTGTAATAAAAGTAGCTGGCTGATAGCTGACTGGGGGCTAACGATAGCTAGCTAGCTATATGTCCCGGGGCTGTTGTCAGCTGTCATCCCCGCCTGAGTCTCTCTGCGCCGGGGGAGTGAGGCAGACAGACCGGGGTGTTCTAGCTGGCTAAATTAGCATTAGATTAATCGTCTATCTATACAGTTAACGTTGCTAGTGAAGTTATTCGTGGGTTAGCCCAGTCCTGTTAACTGTGGTCGAAACAGTCATACTAAAGCGTGTTGAATTATGTTGTAACCTCATAATGCTACCCACAAAGCATTAGCATCAATGTTAGCTACTTGTCGATAATGAACTTTCAAAATAAATAAGGTATCTGTTGTATTACTGTGATTAAAAAGTGGGATGTAATTAATCACAAAATGATGCTTTATGGCCAAAAAGAAAGCAGTATTACGGTTACAAGTATTTTTTTTCTGTGACATTGCATGATTTACAATTACTCCTGAACGTATCATCTTGGTGCCAGTGTTCTGACGGAAGTTAGAGTAACTGGAGGGTGAAAGGTTATATGACGCCACTGATGGGCGACTAAAGGAAACGTGCCGTGTCTGAAAATAAAATAACAGATTTCTCTGGGTTTGACATTTGGTGGAAACATTTGGGATAGTGTAAGAACACAACTCATAAAAATATATAACATAGGTATGGTCATTTTTAGACATTTTAAAGCAGAAATGTTACATATTGTACCTTTAAGTCTAGCACCATCATGCCTCTATTCTAACAAAACACAAAGCATGTGAACATCATTATCACAACAAATCACATTAAAACTGTATTATAGCTTACACTCCTGTTAGGGAAAATTTTATATAGTTGAACATTCCCATTTATATGACTAAACATTAGGGCTTCTCCCTCTTAGTCGATTAATCGGTTGTTTTGGTCTTAGTCAACTTAGATTTCTTTAGTCGATTAGTCATGTTTTATGCTTTTTTCATGCTGAATGACTTATTTCCAAGAAACGTACGAGCACATCTCTGATAAACACAAGAATTAAAGTGGTGCTTTTGCATGACTCTTTGCAGAGAAACTCAGATTTACAGATCTGTCGATTAAATCAACTAATCGATTAGTCGGTACAATTGAATGAGTGTTAGTCGACTAAGAATTTCTTCAATCGAACACAGCCCTTAGTAGATTTTTTGTCATGTTTAGTAACATGACAAAAAATATCTATATATATATACATATATATACACACACACACACACACACACACACACACACACACACACAGTGGGGCAAAAAAGTATTTAGTCAGCCACCAATTGTGCAAGTTCTCCCACTTAAAAAGATGAGAGAGGCCTTCAATTTTCATCATAGGTACACTTCAACTATGAGAGACAAAATGAGAAAAAAAATCCAGAAAATCACATTGTAGGATTTTTAATGAATTAATTGGTAAATTCCTCGGTAAAATAAGTATTTGGTCACCTACAAACAAGCAAGATTTCTGGCTCTCACAGACCTGTAACTTCTTCTTTAAGAGGCTCCTCTGTCCTCCACTCGTTACCTGTATTAATGGCACCTGTTTGAACTTGTTATCAGTATAAAAGACACCTGTCCAGGGCTGGACTGGGACAAAAAATTGGCCCTGGCATTTTTGATCCCAGGCGGCCCACACCCACCGTGATTGGTTAGAGACATTCCCTACAGATAGTCCTCTTAAAATATGCATGCGTGCTATGATATGAGTTGCCTAGTGTTCAGCGTTCATGTGATTGTTTTGGATCCTTCGAGAGGGGTCTCAAGACTTATCTGTTGATCTTACACTTACACAATTAATTCATTATTAGAGTTATGATTTGTAAATTTATGGTATTTTTATTATTTTTTATTATTATTTGATATTATATTGCCATTATTGTTATTATTACTATTTTGCTTAATATTGGCTTAGCAACTTTAAAAAGATTCATGTTTTGTCGCTTTGGACACGTGTCTGCTAAATACTATAACCATAACTATAACCCAAAAGCTACAATAAAGCTGAGAGTAGTACAGTATATGCCCTGGAAAAGAGCAACAATACAAGAGAAGCTTATTAAGCCATTCAAGGAACACTGATGCTTGTATTAACACTGATTTTATAGATCACACAGACTTTTCAGCTACCCAACAGGCCAACCGCTAGCATTTTCAATGTAAGCTTAGCAGTTAGGTTACCTGACAGCCACTAACTTTAATGTTACAGCCAAACTGCTTGTTATCGTTATGACGTGACACACACGCACATGCGCGCGCGTG
Source organism: Perca fluviatilis (assembly GCF_010015445.1). NCBI lineage: Eukaryota > Metazoa > Chordata > Actinopteri > Perciformes > Percidae > Perca > Perca fluviatilis. Next base: position 7,343,794 of record NC_053129.1, on the reverse strand, counting down.
CACACAGCCTCCCTCCCTTCCTGAGAGTGCCTGTTAATTTGCTTACTCCTTACCACATAGTCCTCTACTCTCTCTTCCATCTTTTCCTCACTCGCTCCCATGGCCCTGTCATGGTCACTCGCCTCATGTTTCTGCTTCTCTGTATAGCCAGCCACCTCTCCTCCTCCTCGGCTTCAGGTAATGCTGATGTTGAAGCAGCTATTACAGCCCCAAACATGTCCGAAATTTTGGCACATTTTGAGGAATCCGCCTGTAGATTCTTAATCTTTTTCTCCTGTAATTTCTCTGCACCTCCCTTGCACTTTGGTGGTCGTTTGTTCATTTAAACTTCCAGCATAACTATTAACGCTTGTGTCTCAGGGCCGGGAGGCGTGGCCATAGTGGGATTTGTACATTTGCGGCCCGGGGTTCATGGATTTGATTGGGTCAGGCCAGTGCCAATAAAGAAAATTAACCAATGGGCCGCTGTGAGTTCTTTATAAAAATAAAAAAAGGCCTATTTATATCGGCGATTCGGCCCACAAGTGCGTCGGCCCACCGGGAAAATGCCCGGTATGCCAGATGGCCAGTCCAGCCCTGCACCTGTCCACAACCTCAAACAGTCACACTCCAAACTCCACTATGGCCAAGACCAAAGAGCTGTCAAAGGACACCAGAAACAAAATTGTAGACCTGCACCAGGCTGGGAAGACTGAATCTGCAATAGGTAAGCAGCTTGGTGTGAATAAATCAACTGTGGGAGCAATTATTAGAAAATGGAAGACATACAAGACCGCTGATAATCTCCCTCGATCTGGGGCTCCACACAAGATCTCACCCCGTGGGGTCAAAATGATCACAAGAACGGTGAGCAAAAATCCCAGAACCACACGGGGGGACCTAGTGTATGACCTGCAAAGAGCAGGGACCAAAGTAACAAAGGCTACCATCAGTAACACAATACGCCGCCAGGGACTCAAATCCTGCAGTGCCAGACGTGTCCCCCTGCTTAAGCCAGTACATGTCCAGGCCTGTCTGAAGTTTGCTAGAGAGCATTTGGATGATCCAGAAGAGGATTGGGAGAATGTCATATGGTCAGCTGAAACCAAAATAGAACATTTTGGTAAAAACTCAACTCTTCGTGTTTGGAGGAGAAAGAATATTGAGTTGCATCCAAAGAACACCATACCTACTGTGAAGCATGGGGGTGGAAACATCATGCTTTGGGGCTGTTTTTCTGCAAAGGGACCAGGACGACTGATCCGTGTAAAGGAAAGAATGAATGGATCCATGTATCGTGAGATTTTGAGTGAAAACCTCCTTCCATCAGCAAGGGCATTGAAGATGAAACGTGGCTGGGTCTTTCAGCATGACAATGATCCCAAACACACCGCCTGGGCAATGAAGGAGTGGCTTCGTAAGAAGCATTTCAAGGTCCTGGAGTGGCCTAGCCAGTCTCCAGATCTCAAGCCCATAGAAAATTGGAGTTGAAAGTCTGTGTTGCCCAGTGACAGCCCCAAAACATCAATGCTCTAGAGGAGATCTGAATGGGCCAAATTACCAGCAACCGTGTGTGAAAACCTTGTGAAGACTCACAGAAAACGTTTGACCTCTGTCATTGCCAACAAAGGGTATATAACAAAGTATTGAGATGAACTTTTGTTATTGACCAAATACTTATTTTCCACCATAATTTGCAAATAAATTCATTAAAAATCCTACAATGTGATTTTCTGGATTTTCTTTTCTCATTTTGTCTCTCATAGTTGAAGTGTACCTATGATGAAAATTACAGGCGTCTCATCTTTTTAAGTGGGAGAACTTGCACAATTGGTGGCTGACTAAATACTTTTTTGCCCCACTGTATATCTGCCTTTTAGTTGGTAATGTAACTAAAATACCCAACTGGAGCTGGGTATTTTCTTGACCAAGGCAGAGAATTCCCACTGGATGAGTCCTTGTCAGTTACATCCTAACAGTGAAAGAAACGTTCTGACAAGGAGAGGACATAAACATGCCAGTTAGACAATGGGGTTTTGTCCACCAAAAATAACCTGTGACGGTTTATAATGAAAAGCATTGTACAATATAAACCACACTGAAAGTAATTTATATTAAAGGACGATACCAGTCTTGAATTTTTATCAAATGCCATATTCAGATCTGTACAGCTGCGACACTTTGCCCCAAATATGGAGTTTACCCACTTTCAATCACAGTCGTGCTGAAACATTTCTTTTGTATGACTCTCAGTACCTTTCACCTTAACTGCTTTTTTTTTTTTTTTTTTTTACTTTACCAGTTGAAAGTAACATACATAATACGTTAGTTGATGACTGAATCTAACAAGTGCAATCAGAACTCCCCATTTGAGTTAAAGACACAAAAACATTTTCGCAAGTTCCAAGTGACAGTAAAGTCAAAAAACTAATTGGGCAAATGTAAAAGGATTCATACAACCTGAGTTATTGGGAGCAATTTTCTACTTCTTTTCAATAGGACTGGGACTGGAAGTGGGTAAGCTATCTTTGTTCGGCCATAAAATAGAGACTTAATGGAGTCACTGATGCTGATCAAATAATTCTGAAAATGAATGGCAGTGGTCATTAGGGTTGGGCATCGAGAACCGATTCCTACTTGGAATCTTTTAAAAATTAAAGATTCCATCGAAATCATTTCTTTATTGGAATCGTTTGGAGGATTTGATTTCAAATCTGATCATGCGTTCCAAATTTAACATGTGCAAGTTTTGGTTTCCGTAGCGGCCAGGCACTTGTTGTGTTGCAGCTATGGAGCACAGTAAGCGGTGCTCTAGTGTGGCTTTATTTTACATTGAAAAAGCCCCGTCAAACTGCAACCCACCTTTGAATCAAAATAAAACTTTCCTCTTATTTGTGAAATAAGCATGTGACCCGTTTCAACTCCAACCCTCAAAGAATCGGAATCGATAAGAACCAGAATCGAAAGGAAGAATCGAAATTGGAATCAGAATCGTTAATATCCAAACAATGCCCAACCCTAGTGTTCATTAACAGCTAAAAATGAGACAAAAAGGAGCATGCACCTGAACCATTTACAAAAAAAAAATTAACTTACAGAGCATGTCTTGAAGAAGGCAGAAGACTCATCCGCCAAGATGACAGGCAGTCCCCGAAGACATAGGCACCTGATGTCTGTTGGCCCAATGGTCTGCAATATAGTGGACACAAGAGTTAAAACATATCTTGCTAAGGATACTCACATGTATTTATCAAATAAATTCCAGAAATTCCCCACAATGTTTATGTACAAGAAGACAAAAGGAGAGAAAATGGAGAGGACAAAAAAGAAAATTAGGTAATGAAGAGAGGAAAGGAGACGATTAAGGAAGGGAAATGAGATGGGAAGAAAGAAAAAGATAAAGAGCAGAGAAGAAAGAAAAGACAAAAGAGATGAACAGAGAAAGGAAAGAGGTAGTAGATTAATGTAGTCAAACCCACCTTTGTCCCACCAGGCCTTTCTTCTTCCTAAAGAGGTCCATCAGCCTTGGAGAGAAACGGTCAAGTTCAAAGAAATTCTCTTGCAGACGATTCCCCACCACTCTGGTGAACTCGTAACAAACCTGAAACAAAACATGTATTTCATAAGAAGCTAATTCACTTTCTCTTAAGTGCTTGAAGGTAAAATAATCACTAAAGCGGAGCCTATGTCATGCATAAGACAATAATAAAATTAATGGTTAAAGTTGTCATTCACATTTAATACTAGGAAAAAACAATTCAATGTGGTCACTAACACTCCTCTTCCCACCGAGTGCGTGTTGAACTGGTTACAACGGTTTTACACTGCTCACAAAAGCCCCTCAAGTAAGAAAAAAAGTTAGTAACGTTACAACGTGGTTGCGCTCCCTTCGACTAGTTAGCTAGCTAGCTAAGTTAGCTAACGGGTGGCAATGTTAATGTCCATCGACGTCAAACTGCTTCACTTGGACTTCTCATAAACAGCGCCCCAAGTGAAAAAAACTTTCAAAATGTAACGTTAGCTAGCAGGTGAAAATGGCTGCCGACCTAGTTAAAATTAGCATCCCACTACTCACCAACATCCCCTTGTATCCACACACAAACACGCAAACATTAAGTTGACTGACTCCTCAGCAGCAACGTTAGCTAAACATGGACAGCGGGAGAGCGAGATCAAAGCTAGCTACTTACCGTCTCTGGTGAGTTTTAGAAGCAACTGGACTGTACGGTGCGCGGCGGCAAAGTGACGTCTTCTCAGCAAAAAGCATAGACAGTTAAGCGGAAGGCGGCAAAGTGACGGCTTTCACGTTCCCATCGTGCATTGCATGAAAGAGCGGAGCGTTGTCACGGTGTTTTCAAGATATACGGAAACAACAGAAATCACAATTTCTGTTGTACTAAACTAAACTGAAATATATGGAAGCAACGGCCCTAACGTAACCATAATGTTAGTAATATAATTTATTTATGCACAAAACTCCCATGAGTTTGTGTTAATTAATAAAAATAGCCTATTATACAATATATAGCCTAGTAGCCTAATTTTGCTGTGGTTACATACAACTCTTAATGAAAAAAAAATAGCCTATATGTTCAGATCTCGTGGCTTCGTTGTAACTTTATGTAGCCTAGAGAGATGGTCATGACAAAAAAATGGGAATTTTAAGCCATTTCACTTAGTTATTCACAGACTCAACTAGGTCTACAAATTAGTATACCATACTTACATTTGCTAGTAATGCAATCAAAACTTAATCGATTTGAATCATGTAAGTACATTATACTTTAAATATTTGATTAGATATGAAATCCGGGTTTACAGTGTAATGCATGTGTGTGTTTTCTACTTACTGAGTTATAGAAGAAGAGGCCACAGCTTCTTCATCATCACCCAAATTTTCAGAAACACTTCATGCATCACTCAATATAATAGGATTGATATGACTGATTGATTAAGTCCAAGTAGGTAAATTCCATTCATGAGGTGAAACCTTTAAGACTGTAGATTCAAAACACACAAAGTGAAATATTTTCTTGTTTTCTTTATTTCTTTACTTATTTTTATTTCTTAAATTTTTTTTTTGGGGGGGGGGTTATACAGTGGACATGGAACGATACATTTTACATTTATACAAACATACTTAACCCTTGTGTGGTCCTTCGGGTCCCAGTGACCCGAAGGACAAGACAAGGATTATGTATTTCCCTTTACTTTGTTGAGAATTGCTATCTAAACCCTGTTTCTTGTAAAGTAAGTAAGTAAAGTTTATTTCTAGAACACATTTAAACACAGTTTAAGCTGACCAAAATGCTGTACAAACAAGAACTAAGGTGCTGTATTAACCCTTATTTAGAGAGCAATTCTCAACAAAGTAAACGGAAGTACATAATCCTTGTGTTGTCCTTCGGGTCACTGGGACCCGAAGGACAACACAAGGGTTAACATACATTAAGGGAAATTATGCCACATACGTTTACATGGTATAGGAAACAGAGCTGCCAACTTTTCCCTAAACCTTGGAGTGAGATTTGGTGGGACGAACCCAAATTTTGCTGTGTACAAAGCAAATTTCTTTGGCTCATTCAGCATCATTACTGTCAGGGTTTAAATTGTGATTTGTTATGTGGGGGGTTCTCCCTAGGGGGGGTCCGGGGGTATGTCCCCCTAGGAGATTAAAAAAAAAAAAAAAACATTAAATGGCACTTTCTGGAGAGTTTTGTGCAAAGAAATGGAGAAATCGAGTCTTACATGATATGTGCAAAACTGAAAACTTTGTATTGTTGTAGTATCAACAGGTATTAGGGCATTTAGCATTTACATTACTGTTAATCAATCATCACTTGATTACACATTGTATTACCTTGTTATGATATAAGAAGTGACCATACAATGTGCCAAACATAATGTGCCACATGAAGAGAAGTGCATCATATGACAGTAGCAACAGCTGAGAAGATTTGGGTCTGTGGTGACCAGGTCCACCTCACACAAACTTCCTTCTCCCATTCTCTCTCTTTACTACTACTACACTACTACTACTACTACAACAACACACACACACACACACTCTAGTGGTTCTCAGTGTAGGCACCAGGGACCCAATGTTAAATTAACATTGGTCTACCAAAGGGATCTACTAGGACCACTGAAATTCTAAAGACTAAAAAAACACTGATTTACATACATTCTAATCCTTTAAAACTAAATAAAATGAAAATAAAAGACTCATTAGATTAAGCAGTGAGGGAAATGCATTCTTCAATCAAGGTCTTTCCCCACCACCAGGTCCAGCAGAAAATAGAAAAGGTATAGAAAAATACCAACAGCAAGACAAAAGACAGAGCATGGCTCATTTTGTGCATGTGTTATATCACAGCCTTTCTCAAACGTTTTTTGTGCCAAGGCCCAGTAATGTTTGGCCCTCGTCCTCTGTGCCCATGCGTCCATTTTATGAGACATTTAATTAATTATTTAATTATTTAGAGATGCACAGAGGTTAGAGATGCACAATAGTGACCCAAAGTTTCCCAGTATCCCCCCCCCCCCGGTGAGCTGGCACAAACATCTGGACCAGTCACAGCTGCATGGCCTGGCAACCAAATGGAATAGGTTTTGTTTCCAGATTTTGTGAGGAGACATATAATTTTGAGCATTAAACACTGGATTTTTATGTACCTATTTCTACCCTTTTTTTACATCAATTTATGCTGGAAACAATTGAAAATATAGAAAAATACGGCCCTCAGGCATTCTGTATTACTTTCAACTATTCTCTAGTCTAGTAGATCAACTTTTTCTAATTTAACGTCATCTCTCTGAGTCAACAATTTACTTTTCCCTCTTCTTTTGCGTCTTTTGTTGGGGAAGTAAATCTCTTTAAATGTGCATGTGGCACTTATTCATGTAAATCATACATTAATTCATTTTAATTAATTTATAAACCCCTGGACTTCAATAGCTCAGATGTGTTACATCAGATTTCTGCTCATGTTTACAACTTTGTGCACATTCAAAATATAACTCCTCCCATCTGTGTTCTCCGAGATTTGGAGAGTTGTAATATAGTCTGCTGTGCGTGTTATTGCTCCGCTGATATGGTAGTATCTCATTCAGACCGTCTGACAGACACAGAGGCCCATTTAGGTCTCTGGTCTCTGACAAAGTTTAGAGGTGGCTGTATGCTGCTCTTCATCAGAGGTAGAGCACGGATGCAACGCGTCACTGCCCACAGCAGAGCGAGTCCACTAAATGCGCTTGGGATGGCTCGTGAAGAAATGTTCTCACATTTGCGACATTTCAAAAATTCCAGACAGGGAGCGCTCCTGAACCCCCTCACCGTCTCTGAAAGCATAACTAGTCAATCACGAGCGGTTCGATAGATAGATAGATAGATAGATAGATAGATAGATAGATAGATAGATAGATAAACTCATCTTTCAGGCATTTGACCAACCGTAGTAGGTGACCGGGTCACCTATGGCCACACCAAGACCCGCCCTTCAATAGCATTCACACACTACTATTGGCCAGGCGTCCTATCCCCTGACCAATCAGCTATCCTAACCTTAACCACTCGGGGTGAAATGCCTAACCCCAACCAATCGAGCTGCTTCTTAGGGCGGGTCTTGGCGTGGCCATAGTGGGATTTGTAATTTTGCGACCGGGTTGACACCATTGACATATATAGAAGGTTGACACTTCAGAGTGAGAAATCGGGGGTGTGGCGTGTGAGCATGTGAAACCAATCAAATGCGTGTGTCTCACGGCCAATGCGTGAGAGTTGGCAGCTCTGAGGAAATGATCTGTAGCTGGTAGCTTTGTTAGCTGGCTAACTTAGCAAGCTAGCTTTTAGCACGTTTTGTTACAATACTTACTTTCGTTTACGTCTTCTCTTTGTTCTTTCTGGAACGGGTGCTTCGTCGTCAACGAGGTACCTTTTATAACGTACTGGATCCATATCTATTGCTTTTCTTTAATTGCGTCTTATTTCTTTAACGTTATTTATACTGGCAAACATTTCTCCACTCTGCTGCTACCATAGACAGTATATAAGGCTGCTACCGATCGTCCGCTACAGCGTCGCGTAGTTGATGATGTCATCCGCATGCGGCCCAGCGCGCTATATTTCCGTATATTTCGCGGCGAAAGATAACGGCTGGTAGTTAAAATGGCAATATCAGCGTTGGAGATCCGCTATGTCCTACTTGAATGGACTGAGGGTGAGGATAGAGGGGCCCATAGTATTTTGGCCCTCGACTGTGTCCGGAATTTTTCAGTTAAAGATTTACTTGAAAGGACTGAAAAATCCGAGAAGCTGGTGGAATGGCGAAAAGGCTGCCAATCCTGGCCGGTGCACTGAGCCAGAATAATTGACGTGGCAAGTATGTTACACGATAACTTTAGCTGACGTTTTGTAGTTACATACCACATTAAATGGTTTTGCTCGCACTTAAAGAAGTGTAAAATGGATCTTGCTAGGTACCTGGATAGCAATAGCTTAGCTTTCTGGCTCATGTTAGCTACCTAATTTGCTAATGTTAGCGAAATCCAATTGGGACTTATGTTAGATTTGGTAACGTTAAACATGATTAGACAAGCGTTTACAGTTCATGATAACATTTCAATTTTATTGCCCCAGAATTTGAAAAAACTCTCTAAATTAAACTGCATGAGATCAAGATGGAGAAAGAGGGCACACAAGGGCAAACAAAACGTCCTCACATCCCAAACTCAAAGTACAGTGAGCAGCAGGAGCAGACTGAGAAGGCTTCAAAGAAAAAGGTAACTGACTGCACCAATTGGTGCTTTACTTAAAGTTATCTCCCCCTCTCTTTCTTGTTAATGTGTTGGCATGTGTGTAGGTTTATAATTGTGTCATCTATGATGATTTCATGTGCTTTTTTGACAAGATATATGTGCAAGGTGGTGTAAGTAATGTAAGTTAATAGGAGTTGGGCTAAAAGTCAGTCTGTCTCTCTCTGTCTCTCAAGGTTGACAATAAAATGGGAGGGGCTTCCAAATACAAGCACCAGGAGGGTGAGAAGCAGGAGGAGGGTCATGACAGACTTTCAAAGAACAAGGTACAATACCAGTCTGCTTCCTGTGTGTGTTGTTACATTACGGCTGAATCCCAATCCTCCCCTTATCCCTTCCCCTTCCCCCTAGCCCTTGTCCCTTGAACCAAGTGGCAAGGGCTAGGGGTGAAAACATACCCCTATGAAATGGGACACCACTTGGTTACGGTTACGTCACAATACAGTATTAATCACAAACTTCCAAGATGCCGTCTGCAAGTCTTTTGCATGGGTTTTGACAAGAGTCATATGCATGTATATATTTTATAGTTCTTTTATGTTCACTTTGGTGTTGCAGATATTCTTATCTGTGTACTACTTAGGTTTGTTTGCAATACATATTTTTAAACACACTGCATGGTGTGTTGTATATCTGTTTCAGTTATCACTGTTTTGAATGTCACTGATGTTCAGAAACACTTTCTTTGTTAATAAAAATCTGTCTTTATTGCCCAATAAAGTAAACACAACAGGCAAAAACATTATATAAAAATACATTATGTTACAGAACTATTATCAACTATTAAAACCATAACTTACATGTCACACACATATATAAAAAAGCACTCAAATGTACAGTACAGGCCAAAAGTTTGGACACACCTTCTCATTCAATGCGTTTTCTTTATTTTCATGACTATTTACATTGTAGATTCTCACTGAAAGCATCAAAACTATAAATGAACACATATGGAATTATGTACTTAAAGGTCCAATATGTAATATTTGTACTGTAATAAATCCAAAAATGACACCAATGCCTCATCAGATATTAAGGAAACATGTTAAACTGATACACTATCTTTTCTGACAACAATGCTAATTTCAGTATTTTTCTTTTTGAAATTTACATTCCGTGACGGAATTTATGTTTATGTTTTGATCTGTGTGTTGTTATCAACGGCCCAGTTTGACAGCCAGGCTGGGTTGCCAGATATACCTGTAAAAACGTAAACCCAGCACGCTACAGCTGTAACAGTAGTACAGCCATGAAAGCAGCAAACAAACGAACAGGATCAACAGAGATAGATTCTACCCGACCTAAAAAAAAGAAAACAGCATTTTTCTAACAGTTGCGTGACCAGAGACGTAACAACCCCCTGGTAAATATTGGAGATGTATTTGAAAGATGGAGACAGCTTAGAGCCCAAAAGGACACAGAATTGGCTTATTTCCTCCTGAACCGGTAAGCATTAGCTTCAGGCTAATTTATCACAGCTACTAGGGGCATTTTTTGTCATTTCAACATTTGTGTACTCACATTGAATTATATAGCTAGAGTACCGGAGTTGGTTACTTGCAAAAACAATTGAGACAGTAAAGTGATCCCGACTGGTCCTGGCTAACGCTGCCTTGCTAACCCTGCTTACTGCTAACGTTACCGGGGGACCAGGCAAGCCCATGGCTGTTTACAGCATGTAGCTCTTCAGCGGCTGGAGCCGACAACGGTGAGTTATTTTAAACCACGAGAAGGGGGCTGTAAATCGGAAGAGAGGACTGTGAGTTTGCAGTGTGTTTAGCGATTGTTGCCGTAATTCTAAGCCAATGAAGTGTGTTCCGCGGGCAAGGTAGTGGTATATTTAGCGTTTGTATTGTAATTCTAAGCCGGGGAAGTGTGCCTGACTGGCGTGTGGAGAGGACGGTGAGGTTGTTGTGTTTTTAGCGGTTCATACTGTAATTTTAAACCGAAAAAGTGTGTCTGTCAGTTGGTTACAGAGCCCCAAATGAGCACGGGCTTTTATGACTGTCAATATAGCCAGAATCTAACGTTAGCTACGCTGTGCTGTGGAGTAATGTCTGGCTATGTGAGACTAGCATCTAACGTTAGCTACTCTGCTGTGCTGTGAAGTAATGTCTGGCTATGTGAGAAAAGCATCTAGCAACATTGTTGTGAATGCTGCGGTCTCAGCCTGGCAACCTCCGTGAACTTCGAGTCTGGGCAGGAGGGGGCGGGGGAAACGACTCCAGTATTTTGAATTTGTACTGCAGTAACTATTTTAACCGCTAGCTGCCAGTATTACACACAATATTACATATTGCACCTTTAACAAAAAAGTGTGAAATAACTGAAAACATGTCAGGGTTAATTAGTGGAATTTTTTCCCTTATTAATTGGGTTGGGACCATCAGTTGTGTTGTGCAGAAGTCAGGTTGATACACAGCCAACAGCCCTATTGGACAACTGTTAGAATTCATATTATGACAAGAACTAATCAGCTGACCACAGTCTGATGCCTGTTAACCAGTAACCTTTCCCTCCTGTATCATAACCAAAAACAATGTACAGGTACATGAACAGGTATGCATTACAAATGATTACAATAATACAGTACCAATACAATAATGAATGGCTACAACATGAACGCATGACTCACTCCCATAGTTGCTTTGCAGCATATTTTGATTTTAGAAACTTCAGCCTACATGATGAGTAAGATTTCTATGGGGGATAAGGGAATCTTATTTGTATAGCGCTTTTCATAAGACACAAGTCACCCAAAGCGCTTCACACGTGAAAGGGAGGGGGGTTCATTCACTCCATGCTGATAAGCTACATTTGTAGCCACAGTTTCCCCTGGGGTAGACTGACAGAAGCGAGGCTGCTCACATCTGCACCAACCATTCACACACAGGGATTGGGTGAAGTATCTTGCCCAAGGACACAACGACAGGAGCCAGGATTCGAACCCCCGACCTTCCGATCATGAGACGCCACTGTCACCGTTAAAGTGAAGGTTTGGAGTAATTTCACCCTAGGGTCCTTTGCACCATGACCTCGAGCCAAACACCGCCCCAGAAGCTTTTTTCACCTGGGTCGAACATTGGGAGAGTTAGCGTAGAGTAGCGTTATCAGCTGAATAGCTTAGCGCAGGGGCTAATGGATCCGAAGTGTCTCTTAACATTACCCCACTAATAATGCCCAAAATGATACCAAACGTCTACAGTAGTACAAATAGGTTATGCACTCATAAAACGATAGATTGTAAAGTTTGTAAGTACACCAGAAGTTTATGTAAATAACACTTGAAGCCTGCTGGCTTCTGCTCTCTGCTGTTGTTGTTGCTGCTGTAAGACGAGTGCTTAGGGCCGTCTACAAATTACAACACCGAAAAGAGATGCAACAAAAATATTTTTTAATTTAACTTATTTTTTAAAGTAAGCGCTGTAGAATAACTAGCAGGAGACAAGTTATAATTGAGGTAAGTTTGGAGACATTACCTTATTTAATCATTAAATTAATAGGTCATGAGAATAAATGATGTTTCTCTGCCTTCAATGGCTCAAGAAGGCAATCGGCTCCAGAAAAAAACCCTGGGGAATTTGAATTTGGGAGAAATTGGCGAAAGAAAATTGCGTTCACAACCAGGTATTCCTCTGCAGAGCCTTATCAATGGGCTTTGGAGGGTTGTAGCTTGCGTTCACAGCTACAGGAAATGTCTTTCGAAGAGTAAGGTCACTGAGTGGTGGGTGCTATTTTGATCTAGTGATTGAAATTATTGTTTATTCTTTATGTAACCTCTTTCTAGAAATCCCTCAAATGAAAAGTGACCTCACCATTATTGCTCAAAAGGTAAGTTCCTCTGATTTAATTGCTTTTTAAAATTGTTTCTCAAGCAGAGCTGTAGAGACTTGTGATGTTGGGCTGATTGATAGTGTTAATTATTTGATGTATTTGCACTTTAATTTATTGAAGAGAATAACTATATTTTTCTTCTATGAACAAGACTGGAAGGACTCCTATGGAGGATCTAGATTCCTCCTTCTCGACTTTTGGAGAAGTGCAACCGGTGAGTAACCCCCTTGCATTTTTATTTATGTATTTAGTTTACTTGTTACTCAAACAGAGCTATATGGATTTTTATGATGTTTGGCTGATTACTTTTGCATGTAACTTTAATTTATTGACATGTTTAATGTTTTCCAAGCCCCCCCTGTAAATAAGAATCTATAGTGGCTTGCTTGGATGAATAAAAATTGTTGAAGAGTTTTACTATGTTTCTTTCTTCTCTAAGACTCCAGAGAGGAGACCGAGCCCAGAGGAGACCGAGCCCTTTAAAGAGAGTCCCATGGTGACTGAGCGCTTTCGAGAGACACCACAGGTGTGTGTAACCCTTTTTTAACTCAGATTTTTCTGTACTTATTTTACTTAAGGCTCCAACCGAGCTATAGGGATTTTTATGTTGGGATAGTTAGTGGTAATATGTAATTTACTTGCCCCATATGCATAAAATTGTTGAAGAGTTTAATAATGTTTTTCTTCTCTAACAAGACTGCAGCAACAGCTGAGACCTCAGCGAAAACACAGGTGAATAACATTATGTAGTAAGGATGGGTATAAACTGTGAGCTTTGTAGGAGCCAATTAGTGTTATAAGTGACAATCATCCTTTCCTCCTGCCCCCCTTCGCTCCTCTCCACCCACTGTCTTTTCTCCTTCCCTACTCTCCATCCAACCTCCTCCTTTCCCCCCACCCTGTCCTCCTCCTTCTCTCCTTTAATAACGTTTAGGGCAATGATTAATTTGTTTCATAACTTTATCATTAATCTGCATTTATAAATATCATTAATCTGCATTTATACATAAACACCTATTAACTATTTGGAAGCTAAGCATAAGAATTAATAGGAAACATGAAAAAGTTTCTAAAAGTTGCAAATAAATTAATATTGTGATGTGAAATTATTTTTCAGATTGAAGTTAAAAAGGTCTCTGGGGTGTTTTGCCAGGCAGAAGCGTGGAAAGCAGCCCGCCTTGCCACCTCTGCTACTGCCATGGTGTGGAATCTGCTGCTGGGCACCTTTTTGATTTGGAGAAAAGCAACCTGAATGGTACAAAACAACATGTTTCAATCTCTCCTGTCCTTGAAAAAAAACAAGACAGTCATATTCTGTGGAATAAATTATGTTTGTGTGCGGGCATACCATCGCTTTTTTACTTGGCATTTTTGTATTTCCTTGCACCTCAAGAAAACGTGATGTGTATATAAAAAAACTCTTGCTTTCTCCACCTTCATTTTACCCCCCTTTCATATTAATTTTGAAATATTACTTTAAGGTGGGAAGCCAACCAGAGGGGATGGGGAGCAGCTGTTCGCCCTTGACCAAATTAAAAAGGCAGCCATTATTGGTGAGTAAATGCATAATTTGTTGAGAAGGGAAAACAAAACTTTTAAGACTTTATAAGTTTACCACTTTAACCATAGCCTACTTGTATCAATGTTTATTAGGCATCAATGGAGACTGTATAAGATAGGGCACCCATTATTGTTACTGTATCTGCTTGGCACCTATAATACTAATTCATCGCTTGCTCACTTCTTGATCCTACCTTTCCTCTTCTAAAGCCACATTTCTGGGGTATTGCGCTGTAAGGTGTGTATACCTCTATTTTGTAGAACATATAGTTTTGCAAATAATCTCATGGCATATTGTTGTTGTCTGAAGTGTTAATAAATAATCATATTCACCCCTCCTTCACCCTTTATCCCCTCTGTCCTGTGTTTGTGCCTTATTTTGTCTATACCGGTAATTGATTTGCTTGATTTTAATGCATATCTTATTGCTCTTCGAGTAAACCTAGCATGGCAGCTCGCCTGTAGAATGTGTGTGTGAATGGGTCAATGGGAGGCCATTGTAAAGTATTTTGGGTACTGTTGGGTGCAGGAAAATGCTATAAAAGTGTAGCCCATTGACAACTAGATATGTTTACATGTGCAAAATTTCTTACATCAGATAAAAAATTTGAGGGATTGGAAAATCTGAATCAGTTTACATGGAAACAAATAATCTAATCATGACGTGCATAAACATGCACCAAGCCTTATTCAGAATAATAGCATTTTGACATCCGCAGAGCGGTCTTAATTTCCCTAAAACAACTGCAGAAGTTGTACTTCACCTGTGTTTGAAGCAAACCAAAAAACGCGGGAGTGGCTACATTTTTCCTATCCATGAATTTTCTCTGCTTTGGATGCACGTGATTGACCGTGTGACTGTTAACAATGCAGTCCCCATGACGGACACGTGCATATGAAAGAACGATGCCGCTAAAAAAAAAGGGGGGTTATGTTTCCAATCAGAATTTCTTTCAGATATAGCAGAATCCAATCAGAATCTTCCAATTGACGTGTTTACATGACGCATTTTTTATTATGATCAGGCCTTTATCCAAAATATGTGTCCAATCGCAGCTGTACTGTAAGCACTTTGGCTTCCTGATGAAGCACTATATTATTATTATTATTATTATTATTATTATTATTATTATAATTGTCTTATTATTTTTGTCTTCTGTAGATGCTACATTGAAGAAGTGGCCGGCAGCCAGCCGAGGGCAGATAGACACATCTATCAATTCGAAGCTCACGGAGCTTTTTTTTTCTTTTCAGTTTTTTGTCTTATTTTTGTTCTTGTACTATTTGATTGTTCTTAAGTAAATAAATATTGTAAATTTCTACATTTTGGGCTTTTATTTATGTTGCCTATGTATGTAGCTATGGATTTTAATAATTTTACTAATATATAGGTAAACATATAGGTGCATATATACGTGCATATATGTGTACACATATGTGCATATATGTACATATAATATAGGAAAACAGCCAATTTTATATGTCACATATATTAAAAACCTATATTAAAACCTATATTAAAACATATACAGTACAGGCCAAAAGTTTGGACACACCTTCTCATTCAATGCATTTCCTTTATTTTCATGACTATTTACATTGTAGATTCTCACTGAAGGCATCAAAACTATGAATGATGTGGTGATGGTGCAGTGGATATGACACATGCGTTTGGTGTGAAAGACTTGGGTTCAATTCCCACTGTGATACACCAACCACTGTGTCCCTGAGCAAGACACTTAGCTCCTAGTTGCTCCAGAGGTGTGTGACCTCTGACATATATAGCAATTGTAAGTCGCTATGGATAAAAGCATCAGCTAAATGCAGGCCAGCTGACAGTCTTGCCTGGGCCCGGGACGAGATCTTAGATGGGCCCCCCCCTCGCGGCCAGATCTCTCCTTTTCCCTTGCTCTTCCTCTCCTCACATCTCTCACTGAAATTAAGTGTGTAATCAGTCTCTGATCCATCCTGCTCAGACTCTCCGACAGGGCAGCGAGCCCCCCCGCATCACTCTCTCTCCATCTCTCTCTTCTCTCTCACGGGTAGCCTGACTCTGTCCCTCCGTTTGGGGCAGCGGGCCCCTCCCGCATCACTCTCTGTCACCTGACTGCAGCTGGATCTCTCTCTGTCTCATCCTTACTGATGGAGCTACCAAACTCAACTGTTTCTGCCGTGCAACGTGTTGTGTCAGGCTTTTATACAAGCTAATGGACGTTAACATTAGAGCTGGCCTGTTAAGTTACGTTACAAGGCTCGTAAACGTTTGGGCGCTTGTTTCTTACCTTGCTTCATTTTGACAGTTCCAGCTTCACCTTCACCACCTTTTTTAAATATTTGTTTAGAAAATCTCTAAGGCCTCTATTTTCTTCTTCTCTTTTCTTTCCTTTTCCGAGTCCGACTTGTGCTGACCGGACATTTTGAGCGTATACGAACTTCAAATCAAGTGACAATATCAAATTTTGATCAGTGGCCAAACCATTTTTATGTTGGGGGTGGGGGGGTTCTTGACCACCATTTCCAGGACAATTAGGAAGAAAACAAATAAAACGCTTTTATGTAATTCAAATATTATGCTACATATTTTTTTCTACAAATAGGCCTATTTAAAAAAAAGATTTTTAATTCTTCCATAATTTAATGAGGGCCCAGTTCTGCCCCTACTGTGGGCCCGGGACAACAGACCCGTTTGTCCCCCCCTATCGGCGGGCGTGGCTAAATGTCTTATATTTTAGATTCCTCAAAGTAGCCACCCTTTGCTTTTTTTGATAGCGCTGTAAACCCTTACAGCTCAATGAGCTTCATGAGGTAGTCACCTGAAATGGTTTTCACTTCACAGGTGTGCTTTGTCAGGGTTAATTAGTGGAATTTTTTCCCTTATTAAAAAAAAAAGCAAAGGGACGCTACTTCTATCTAAATCTAAAATATAAGACATGTTTTCAGTTATTTCACACTTTTTTGTTAAGTACATAATTCCATATGTGTTCATTCATAGTTGTGATGCCTTCAGTGAGAATCTACATGTAAATAGTCATGAAAATAAATAAAAAAAATGCATTGAATGAGAAGGTGTGTCCAAACTTTTGGCCTGTACTGTATGTTTATATAGGTTCTTTCCATGGCCGCGCCCGTGCTTTCGTCCCTGGCATCCACCTTCCCACTTCCCCATTTTCCCTAATAAAATAACTTTTGCTGAGCTCTGCATTTGGGTCCGTTCTGTCCTAACTGGCCGAATTTTGACAAGTTGCGGTAGGGAACAAATGCTGGCCCTCTTGTGATTGGTCATTTCCCACACGGAAGCCCAGGAAGGATGGACCTGGGTCTTGACTATAGAAAGCCAGGGAAAAAGAGGCCTTGACGAAGACAAGAGGAGGACGGTTTATGAGGTAAGTTGCTGTTTGCTAAAGCTAAAGCTGGTTATATCTTATTTTTTAGCAAAGCGTAATATTAACTTTAGTTAATGTTAGCAGGCAGTCAAACTTTAACGTTAAAATCAGTGTTTAAGTAACCTTAACGTTAATTGCCGGTAACATTAGCTCCCTATGTCTGGCTAGTAAGTTAACCTAACGTTAACAATATATTACGTTTTAAACTGCAGCATTGTTAGGCTAGCGTGAATAGTCTATGCCACAGAATAAAGCAACATTGCTAGACTTTGTACATTAAGTATTAATGTTATATTACTTTTTCTTAATGTTATCCACAAGTTGAAGGTAACGTCAGAAAATGGCGGACCAAAATGAGGTGAGAACCTTATTCTCAATGTTCAAAATGTAGTTTTACATTTGTTTTAATCGTTAGTTTATGGCGTTGTTTGTTTCTAATGAGATGTTTGAATTTCTCCCTAATCCTCCAGGACAATTTACACAAGATGGCCAACAATCTAGTGGCCATGTTGAGGACCACCTTGGGCGGTGAGTTAACATTTTGAGTTAAATAACTTAACCCGGCTATGTGTAGTCAAGGCATCAGTGAATGTCAGCATTGTGTAGCATATTAGCTATTCTTGTAAATCATGTACTGTCATACAGCACATCTATTCATTAAGATATTCACTCACTCACTCACTCACTCGTCAAAAGTTTTAGAACACCCCAATTTTTCTAGTTTTTTATTGAAATTTCAGCAGTACCAGTCCAATGAATAGCTTGAAATGGTACAAAGGTAAGTGGTGAGCTGCCAGAGTTTAAACAAAAGTAAGGTTACCCAAAACTGAAAAATAATGTACATTTCAGAATTTTACAAAAAGGCCTTTTTCAGGGAACAAGAAATGGGTTAACAACGTAAAGCTGTTCTGCAGCAATGGAGGTTGATCAAGCTTTGAAAGTTGGTGCTACCAATTCCCACAGGTGTTCCAACTTTTCTGGATTACTTACAAACCCCTCTGTTTGTATAAAAGTATTGTTGGAACACACTTTGGTACCATACCCTCGTGAGCATTATATGAACAGTATTGTACTGCAGAAAGTAGTGTGTTGCCATAAAAATGGCGGGAAAAAGGCAATTAACAATGGAAGAGAGACAGACCATCATAACACAACACAACAACAACATAAGAATGTTGGTCTTTCCTACAGCGAAATTGCGACGACAGTCAAGGTGTCAGTGAGTACAGTATTCTTCACCATCAAAAGGTACTTAGAAACTGGGGGAAACTCTGACAGGAAGAGGTCTGGTTTCTGAGAGTCAACAGCTTGCGTGATAGGCGGCTCACAGGACAACAGCTGATAGTGGTCGTAATAAGCAAGTCTCAGTTTCAACTGTAAAGAGAAGACTTCGAGCTGCAGGTTTGATAGGTCGAGTCGCAGCAAGAAAGCTATTGCTAAGACGTCAGAATAAGAAAAAGAGGCTTGCCTGGGCCTAGAAACACTGCCAATGGACTACTGAAGACTGGAAGGAAGTGTTAGGGACTGATGAATCAAAATTTTAAATCTTCGGTTCATCACGCAGGAGTTTTGTACGACGTCAAGTAGGCGAAAGGATGGTTCCTCAGTGTGTGACATCAACTGTCAAACATGGAGGAGGAAGCATGATGGTCTGGGGCTGTTTTGCTGGATCCACGGTCGATGATTTGTACAGAGTGAAAGGCACCCTGAACCAAAACGGCTACCACAGCATTTTGCAGCGCCATGCAGCACCCTCTGGTATGTGCCTAGTTGGTCAGGGGTTCATCCTACAGCAAGATAATGACCCAAAACATAAGTCCAAGCTATGCCAGACCTACATTATCAAAAAAGAACAAGATGGTAAGCTTAAAAACATGGAGTGGCCAGCACAGTCACCAGAATTAAACCCCATTAAGCTGGTTTGGGATTAACTGGACAGCAAAGCAACCTACAAGTGCCACACATTTATGGGAACTTCTGCAACAGAGTTGGGAAGAACTTTCTGAAGAATATTTGATTTCCATTGTAGAAAGAATGCCACGAGTGTGTTCAGCTGTTATATCTGCCAAAGGGGGCTACTTTGAGGCAAACATTTAGAATACATTTTGGTTTATAAATTGATTCCATGATTTCTTTTTTAACTTCAATTATTTATTTGTTCTATTCTTTAATTTCAGAGTACAATAAGTCATTGAACTACATGAATTTCAATAAAAACCTGGAAAAATTGGGGTGTTCTATAACTTTTGACCAGTTATGTATGTGTGGAACAGAGACCACCAGGGACACACAATTATTACAAGGCCAGTCTTCAGCAAGGGTAAAGGTGCCTTGCAGTGGCTAATGCATGCTAGACCAGCTCAGCCCAGATATATATATATATATATATATAGTGTACAGGCCAAAAGTTTGGACACACCTTCTCATTCAATGTGTTTCCTTTATTTTCATGACTATATACATTGTAGATTCTCAACGAAGGCATCAAAACTATGAATGAACACATATGGAATTATGTACTTAACAAAAAAGTGTGAAATAACTGAAAACATGTCTTATATTCGTTTCTTCAAAGTAGCCACCCTTTGCTCTGATTACTGCTTTGCACACTCTTGGCATTCTGTTTATGAGCTTCAAGAGGTAGTCACCAAAAATGTTTTTTCCAACAGTCTTGAAGGAGTTCCCAGAGATGTTTAGCATTTGTTGGCCCTTTTGCCTTCACTCTGCGGTCCAGCTCACCCCAAACCATCTTGATTGGGTTCAGGTCCAGTGACTGTGGAGTCAACTGTTAACTTGCGATTTCTGAGCCTGGTGACTCGGATGAACTTATCCTCAGCAGCAGAGATGACTCTTGGTCTTCCTTTCCTGGGGCGGTCCTCATGTGAGCCAGTTTCGTTGTAGCGCTTGATGGTTTTTGCAACTGCACTTGGGGACACATTCAAAGTTTTCTCAATTTTCCGGACTGACCTTCATTTGTTAAAGTAATGATGGCCACTCGTTTCTCTTTACTTAGCTGATTGGTTCTTGCCATAATATGAATTCGAACAGTTGTCCAATAGGGCTGTCGGCTGTGTATCAACCTGACTTCTGCACAACACAACTGATGGTCCCAACCCCATTAATAAGGGACAACATTCCACTAATTAACCCTGACAAGGCACACCTGTGAAGTGAAAACCATTTCAGGTGACTACCTCATGAAACTCATTGAGAGAACACCAAGGATTTGCAGTGCTATCAAAAAAGCAAAGGGTGGCTACTTTGAGGAATCTAAAATATAAGACATGTTTTCAGTTATTTCACACTTTTTTGTTAAGTGAACACATATTCCATATGTGTTCATTCATAGTTTTTTTGATGCCTTCAGTGAGAATCTACAATGTAAATAGTCATGAAAATAAATAAAATGCATTGAATGAGAAGGTGTGTCCAAACTTTTGGCCTGTACTGTATATATATATATATATATTAGCCTAAACTCTCTAAAATTTTAAATGAAATTAATGTGTCTGTCGAAATATACTTTTACAACTGTTTTGTGCTCATCCCAAAAAAAGAAAAAAATGGGGACAAAGACTAAAACAGACATTTAGCAAGAGCCCTGCACACTTCCTCATACAGTTTTATAGCGCAGATCTTAAATAGATTTAACTTTCATCTACACACTTTCTCGCAGGTCTTTCCCAGGACTTTTTAGAGAAAGGCAGAATTCCCGTGCCATACGGACACCAAAAAAAAAAGACCTGCCATCAAAATAAACCCTGTGCATTTTTTCTTGTTGGATCGTCCACATGATAAAACCCCCAAACAGTCTGAAGAGCTCGCAGGCTAATACTTTGTAAAAGAATCTTGGTTCGCGGTTGACCTTAGTCCCCAGATGAGATTGGTTACACGGGGGCTGGGCTGTTCAAGTCCTGGGGAGGCAAGGGCTGTCTATATGTAATGCCTATACAACACCGACTAGACATGTCTCCCCTGCCTTACACGGCACGGGCATTTGAGGCAATGCCAAAAGCCCGGTGTGTTGTGCAGTAAACATGTGCCGTTGCAGCTATTAAGTCTGCATGTGGAGAACTATACGAAGCTGGGAGTTGATGAGGTATGACATCCTGATTCAAATGATGTAGAGCTTACTCCTTATATAAACCATATTCATCCTTCTCTATTCAGTGTACAAGTTGGTATTATCTTTAAAACTGTTAAGTATTGAAAGAAAAAATGGTGTTCTTGTTTATGTATTTAATAGATCCACTCTGACAATGATGCTGTTGATGAAGGGCTAAGCTATCAAAATCATTTTCTTGAATCAAGGTCATATATGGCTGTTATTGAGCCACAGATTGATGATTACATTTCTGAAATATGATGTGAACGACCCAATGATGTTTTACAGGCTCTACTGCAGCAATCTAATTTGGAGAGTATGGTGAGCAGACTGCAATTTCCTCCTCACAAGAGGCACCTGGCTGCAGGCCTCCACTGTGAGGTCGCTACTGTCGCAGGCTCCACTCTCAAGCCTCCTCCACTGTCAGGACAGGAAATTCACGGGATACATTTCAAAATAAAATCGCGAATGCACTTCCAGTTGAATCGCTTTCCTCACAAACGCACTCACAAACGCATTAATTAGTAAAAAATATGACATAAATCTATCAATTCCTTGTCTATAGTATATATCGTTTTTATTTATATAGTAAACTTGTTTTGTTTGTCATTTTTGTTCTGTGTTTTCCTTATATGTTGCGCATGAGCCCCAACATGGGCATTTTGATTTAGTCTGTCCAAATCTAGGACAAAGCAATCCATAACCTGTATTAATTCAAAGAAAAAAATAAAGCTTTTGATTTGGAAAATTGTCTTTTTCAAAACACTTCTCATCAATGATTGCCATATATGTAGACTAATATACACTGCGTAACTTTACAAGTTATTACTCATATTCATAAGCCAACATCTCATAAGATGTCATAGGCCTATACATTTTATTGGGTACTATACAGTATATGCAGTACTTTGCTGCCTTTTCATTATCATTTAACTTGACTTTATTGCACTGCTCTTTTTCTATATATTTTGTTAAATTTGTTTTTCTGTTGTATTATTCTGTATTTTTATTCTTAACCACCATAAATTTCATTTTTGGTTCTATGTCTATGCTAATTATGTTCTTGTGCTGCTGGAACACCTAAGTACCACTAGATACAACCTTAACTCTTGATATCTACAGTATAAGCCAAGTGAATTATTAAGTGATCAATGAGAAAAAACAAAAAACACACCATGATCAAATGTTCTGTAGCCCTTTTTTCTCAAACAAACTCACTCATCTGTGTAACATTCACAATAGGCCAAATCATTTTTTTTGTCCATTATTTCCTCACAGAATTTCCACATGTCCTCAGTGCTGTAAAATGTGAATTTGAAGGGCTCCAGGATTGATTCCTTTTCATGGTCATCCACTTGATCTTTCCACACCCTCCTATACTGCAGAGCAGCCTCAGCCTGGTTCTCCTCCCCCATGTACAGAACATCAGGCAGGTCCACTTTGGCCACTTTGTTTGTTGGCCTCAACCCACTCTGCTGCATGTCTGCAATCGCGAAGAATGCGATCTTCAACCGAGTCCTATGGAAAAGACAGAAAGATGTCTGTACCGTAGCTGCTGCACCAACAGTATCTGACCAATAGATACTGTGAAAAAGCTTACCCCTTCCGCTTGTGTGTCCACGTCGGCAGGTCTGACTGAGACCTCAGCCTGCTGCTCTTCTTCCTGAAAATATATAGATAAGCAAAATGATCAGTTGTAATATTAAAAACACAAGCTCCAAAAAGAAAAGATCCCATTAGTGCCCTCCTCTAATATGTCCACCTAGACATATTAAAGAGCCCAACAAATGTTAATTTTCCAGTCCAATCATGCATTATCTAGACACTTTATTTTTAAACTGCAGACAGGTCTGACCTTAACTTGTTAATGGCATATTATTTAAAGCGACCCCACCATTGCAGTACAATTGGAAAAAACATTGGTAAAAAAAAAATAATAAATAAAATAGGGAAAATGGAAATGCTGGTTTCTGACCTGAAACAAAAGAAAAACTCAGATGGAACTCAAAATTAAAATCTGACCTCAGTTATGTCATCCACCTTCCTTTTCATCAGCCTGAACACTGGTGGCACCTCACCTCGCAGGAGAGCTTTCCATGGCTCAAAAAATGATTAAACAATAGAAATAAATAAAAATTTCTTGTAACAATTTCAAGTCACTCAAATATCAAAATCTTTGCGTTCTCACCTTCCAAGGTCAACATTTTCCATAAGGATTATACACCACCACTGTCGCAAAAGTGGCATGTCCATCTGAAAAATGAAAATAAAATAATCATGTTTTGTTGTTGTAATTTTGAGCTTACTTTGATTGCATGACTCAACTTACAATAGAATAGTCATAGGGAGCATCCACTGTGGTGTAAAGGGCATTCTAGGAATAAAACATAGTCATTTTAATTTAATGCTGATTTCTTTAACGCACACAGAATTACACAAATAATATATAACAAATGTCTACTACCATCAACATGAAGATGCCACAGTCAATCCCGTACGGTTGTCGTGGAAAACCCTAGATATCAGAAAGAAGTCAATTATGTAATTATTGTTTTACAGTATTAAAGTATTCAACTATTAATATATACACACATTATTATATATTATACATACTTTATACTCTTACCTGAATTTGTTATCCAGTTTTCTTTGTCCACTTGCCAGGATTTAGTGACTGGGAAAGGTTTCTAAAAGACCGTTGCATTAAAAGATAAAGAATAGTCATTAAAATTATCAATATGGGCTCTTTTCATGAACATGCGTCACTGGTTCCGATTTGGGACAGACCATCCATGCATCCCTTTCCATGCAGTCACACTCCACACATCATTTCAAAAGGCTTTTTTATGGTGCCAGTTTTTGACTCAATTGTATGAAATATGTTAATGTTGGTAGGTCATCATGTTAAATCTGTAAAACTAATATAAAATGTATAACCATGATTTGATACACAAAACTACAATTAAACTTATGTTGCACCATAAAAAGGCTGTCACGCAGATCTGAACATGACCTGGTTAAAAAACAAAATACAGAACTCTTTAGAACAGCTTTGGAACATGAACTCCAAAAAGCACACACACACACACACACACACACACACAAAAGGTTTTTGTTAGTGACCTCAGCAGTCCCTTCATCTCCTTATCATCAAATCCTAATGGTGCTTCAGCACATTTGGAGTCAAGAAAGACTATTTCTCTCTGTGTTGGTTTCAAAACCTGTAATTGTAGTTAGTGACATTTGAACTCAACATTGTGTGAAAGGACAACACCAGTACTGTAATAGAAAATAGATACTTTTGTTAACATTTGATATACATTTTCCGTGACATGCAAACCACCTGTTACAGTAAGCATCACTACTTACAGAAAGCAGGAAATGCCCAGGTTTCCACATAGGAATGACAATGGCATCTCTGATTGAAGCATCATTATAATACAAAGGAAAAGTTCAAAAGCAAACTAGTAAATACACAAGAAATATAATCTGAATAAAATTCAGTAGGACAAGTTGCACTTACAGGTAAGCTTACAAGTGGATCACACAATGTTGGTTTTCGCCAGGTTGGTACAATATAGAGGTCAGCCACAAAAATGGTTTTCCCCTGTGGAATACAATTCAAATGTGAGCAAATACCCATATAATATAAAAAGGAAAAGTATATTACGAAAACAATATTTATGTTTTATACCTGTGATTGAGCAATTTTCTCAATAACTTCAAAGCACGCATTTCCTATCTGCAAACCAAAAAAAAAAACAACAACATAGGAACATGGGTGGTAGGGCTTCAAGATGAGAAGCACATATCTCTGTCTAATATATCACACAGCTCTTTCTTTTAATAATACATACCAGCTGCTCTTGGGCAGGATGAAGCTTGAAGGTCCATGATGCTCGGCATGGTCTCACAGTCTCACTTTTTGTGATCATTTCACAATGTGGTCCACAGGCATTAGTATCTATTAAAAAGGGAATTAAAATATAAAAATCTTGCTCTTACTATTTGTTGATTTTTTTAAAACATACTACCTACCTGTGTTTGGGTCGGTGGGGAGCCCATGTAGCTGCTGAGGTGTTCCAGCTACTGCAGGATGATGCTGTGTAGGCATATCAGGTGCTGGGGGTCCTGAGGTTTGAGAAATTATTATCAGGCAACATAAGCATTATATTTCCAATTACCACTAAGAAACAAAACATAAGTCTTTAAATTAGTTTTTACCAAATACTGCTTGTCCAAATTTTTCCAGTGTGATGTCTTGCAAACGATGTGACTCACGTCCTCTCTGTAGTTGCTTTTCTAAAGGTTGTGCATTCGTTTTGTTGTTTCTGTGATGTATTAGGTTTCTCATCAAGAAAACATGTGTTGAGGGTGCCATGTTATTGAGGAAGTAGTTGTTTTTGCGCATACATGAAAAAAGTTGCTCGGCCACGTGGCTATTCAATGAACCATGAAGTTCTGGAACCAGGTTGATCCTCCTCAACACTTCCTGTGGGTCTTTGGTATTGGCCTCATGGAATTTGTCATACAAGACATAGTGGTCTGGGGAGCCAGTGCATGGATGCCCATCTTTATCAGGATTCTGCAACATTTCAGTCAGCCATGGTAGGGAGATCTTGAGTTTGTTCTGCTGAGCTGCTGTGATGTTCTGTGGTGTCGATGCAGCCAATCTCCCTTCATGTGGTTTGAAAGGTGTCATAGTTGGCCAACATAGGTTGACATGGGGTGCCAGACCCTGAGCAAAGTCATAAACAGTGACATTTGGCAGGTGTTTCCAGGATAGAAGGAGGTCAGCAAAATCTCGTGGAGACTCTGCACACAGGTTAAACTTCAAACTGTACACCACACCATGTGGGCAGAGAATCACTGACCACCCAACTTCAATGGAAAATTGAAAAAAAAAAAAAAGTTTAATAGTAAACATGCAAGCAGCTAATCTTAGGTAGTTATCATGCAGTTAAATGTGACTCTTACCAGATGCTCCCCAGATTTTCTGGAATATCTTTTCGTATGAGTGTTGTGTCTTCATCTCTTGCCTAATTCTAAGAATATGATCCATCCGCGATCCCTTCGCATCCAAATTACAGGCCTTGCACAGTTTACTCACAGTTGAAACCTTTTGAAATACAGACAAGAAATAAAGTAAGATGTTACTGCACAATACAACTCAAACAAACCTACATGCATACACAACAACTCTACCTTCTGCTTCATGAGCTCATCCACCAGCCGGTCCTCTGACACCATGCTGACTTCAGCTTCAGTGGAGGAGATGCTTTTTCAAATTCTGTGTTTAACGCCATTTCAGATTGACGTGTATTCTTTCCAATCCATGGGCCCCAGTACTCAAAACTAGGTCTTACACTGAAGCTGTTCTTTGCACGACCTGTGAAAAGTACACGTGACATTCTTAAT
The DNA here is from genome assembly GCF_010015445.1 of Perca fluviatilis. Lineage (NCBI taxonomy): Eukaryota > Metazoa > Chordata > Actinopteri > Perciformes > Percidae > Perca > Perca fluviatilis. The sequence continues at coordinate 7,316,701 of NC_053129.1, read as the reverse complement.
ATGCTAAAGTGCATTGCATCATTAAGTGAGGGTAATTACAAATTTACGGAAAAATGTATATATACATACTTTGGACAAAGCCACGAGAAATCATCTCTAGCTGTACAGAGTCCCAGAACTCTTCAATGTTAACTTCACCAGTGAAGTTCTCTGGGGCATCTTTAATGTCACTCACTGAAAAAAAGGAATTCATTTAACTAGTTTTAAAATACTATGATATAACTCCCTCCCAACACACAAGATACTGTGACTTACCAAGTTAAACACTCCTTTTTTGTGTAGGTCCATGACAACTACTGGAGGATAGTAGCCAGAGCAAACACAAGAAAAAGAGTAATCATGGCTTGTCTATACCTCAAAGTGGCAGTAGGCGTGCAGAACTGTATCTCTGGCAGGAATTGTCACCTTCCTTAGGCCTTCAAGTGCATTTAATACCTTGGATACTGAGACGTTGTTCTACAGAATAGGCAAAAAAAATATGTTATGTAAGATTTATAAAGACAAATATACCCACACACATATTTAAGTATTTGTCATAAAAAGATATACTGTACATACCTGTAGGTTAAGTCTCAGGTATACACACAGTTCAAGGGTCAATATAGTATGGTCATCGAAGTTATGCAGACCGTCCTGCCATTCCTGGTATCTATAGGTCATGTGACATCTCTGGAAATATGTCGCTACATCTGGTGTAAATAAATCATGAATATGTCATTAACACGGTGTTACATTCTCTACAAACTTCAATAGCAGGCAAAACACAAATTACTTACTTTCAATTACCCCATTCATGGTGATTATTCTGGCTTTTCTGGAGATCCTTGCTGACTCAAGATTTACAGGTCCTGGACAGAGTGCACAAACTGTCTCTGCTGGCTGCAACTCTGTGACGTAATCTGTGAGTGCTTTTGGTTTTACAACGTCATCTGGCAGGTTAGCTGGAAGATTTTTATGTCCGTATATATACTCTACAAGTCGTTTGAAGACTTCTGCTGATGGTGGGTAGACAGTATCTGGTGCTTTTTTTTAGGTGTACTGGTGCTGGTTTCCTCTGTTCTGAACACATTCCGGTTCGTTTGAAATAAATGCCATTTGCTTATGTTTTTGTGAACACATGACATCCTTGGTTTGGCACAAGGGCGATGCCACGTGTTTGCTGATGAATTGTAGGTTACAAATATCCTCCTATGTAAAGGTTAATCCACTTCGTGATGCCATTTTGGAGTACTGCTTGCATTCCTCCAACTCACACTGAACCTTGTGTACTCTACCCCAGGTTTTGTTTTGTACATGTATGGGAACTGAAAAGCCATGCCCTCCTTTTTGGACTGCAGAAATCCCATTTTTGGCATCAACACAGACACTCTTTAAATGATCAGTTTCTGTTACATCCTTCGATTTCTTGGGGTGTTTCCTCTGGATGTGTTTGGCCAAGTTTCTCTTCAAACAAGTAACTGAACAGAGGGGACATTCAACCTTTTTCAGTTTGTATTTTGGACCTTGAGTCTCTTGGGCAGTATGTACAACAGAAGAGGAAACCAAAGGAGAAGAAAATGTCATATGTGTGTCTGCTGAGGAGTGGATGGTAGATCTTTGAATTGATTGGGCAGAGGGAATAGTACATGTGGTTGTATGTTGTTGCACAAGAAGGTCTGGAGATGGGGATATTATGGTTGGTGGAAGCAGAGGAATGGATGCAACAGATGAACTTGGTTGCAGGGAGGGCAAGGATGAATCCTGACTCTGTTTGGACTGGGCGGCAGCTGAGGTGGAAGTTTGTTGTATGGGACAAGACTTTAAGTGTGCTTCCATGTCTGTCCTTCTAATAACAGTTTTGTCACAAATAGGAAAATGATAATGTCCCCCATTCCTGCAGTTCAAATTGCAACGGCAGATCTTCTTATCTAAGAGTAAGTCCAGAAAATGTTTATATTAGACAATGACAAACAAGTCACATGAACACATGTATGTATCTTTAATCTAAAATGCAATGGCATTACCTTCAAATGCAATGTCATTTTTCACGTGGACCTCCAAATGCCGCTGAAGTCTGGCTGGTTGGCTGGGTTTAAACATGCCTTTGGGACAAAGAGGGCAGTGGAACTGACTGCAGCATGTTGTGCAGCGTTCCACTGCAGGCTTTCCACCACACGGAATGACTGAATGATGCATCTAAAAAGGATATAAAATGCATTGTTTGAATTATAGTACATGAACTTTAAATTAATCTATACAGCCTGCAAACTCAGATTGTCTTTGCTTACAGGTAAAATGGCCACTTGCACCAGGTAGCATAAATGAGGCCTTACTTATGTAGAAGAAGTAATAATGACTACAAAAATACTGCACTACGGGTTAAAGTCCAGCACTCAAAAACGTACTTAAGTGAAAGTGGCTAAAACAAGACACTTAAGTAATTTAGTAGGTTATGTTAGAAGCAAAATATACTCAAGTATCAAAAATAAAAGTACTGATGGTGCAGAAGCATGCTATTTCTCAGTAATTTCAGTTACTATTCATTTTGTTTATATACACACTGTAATATACAACAGAGGTGGAAAATGTGCCATATAGTCCTGCCACATTTTGATTCCACTTGTCTACTTAAACAGGTGTTATCACTAATTAGCTAGCATCATGGTGTGTTGCATCGTGTTGGTAGCTTGGCTGTCTAACATATCACGTTTGTGAGTTCAGAAAGACACATTTTCAACTTTGTGACGATGCCCAGCTAATGCAAGGAGAGTTTACCAAAACGTTTTATAACGTCACATACAAACAAATGCGAAGAGTTACTTTATGTTATGCACTAAAAAGTTAATAATCACTGAGAACTTAAGGTGTTGATGCTAACCGCCATTGGTGAAAGTTAACTTTGACGTTATCTAACTTAGCTTCAAAACGACAACCCAAACCGACATGTAACATTTGGTAATTTGCATCGTTAATGACTTCTATAACGTTACTATTTTACGGCACCTATATTGACGAAGAACACAACAAACCATGCATTTACTTTCTGTGGATAAGCAAAATCAGCAACTCACCGCTACTAGGGACATATGTTGACTCGTTGGGCTCCCTAGAATTTACAGGCAGGTGAAATCGACATTTAAACGTCCGCACTCCCCCCGCCCCCCAAAAAAGGCTGCACTTCCCATCCTGACAGTGGAGGTGTTCTGACAGTGGAGCCTGCACCGGAAGCGACCTCACAGTGGAGGCCTGCAGCCAGGACCTCTTGCTCTTCACCAACTGTACTTCCGTATTCACATTAAAGTGATGGTTCGGAGTAATTTACCTGCCCTTCATTACGAGCCAAACACTTTCAAGCTTTTTCACCTGGGTGTAACATTGCGAGTTAGTTGTTAGTGCGTGAAAGTAGCGGATGAATGAATAGCTTAGCGGGCTAATGGACGAATATTCTTAAATGACGAAAGCCCAATATCGACACTAGTACAAATAGGTTGCACTCATAAAACGATGGATTGGAAAGTTTGGTTACACCAGAAGTTTACGAACACTTGCCTGCTCTCTTCTGCTCTCTGCTGCTGCTGCTGCTGCTACCTGCAGTTAGACTCACAGCAGCAACAACAGCAGCAGAGAGCAGAAGCCAGCAGGCAAGTGTTATTTACATAAACTTCTGGTGTGCTTACAAACTTTCCAATCCATCGTTTTATGAGTACATAACCTATATGTACTAGTGTAAACCTTTGGTATCATTTCGGGCATTATTAGTCATTTAAGAGATACAAACGTGGGTCCATTAGTCCCGCGCTAAGCTATTCAGCGGCTAACGCTACTCTACGCTAACTCGCCCAATGTTAGACCCAGGTGAAAAAAGCTTCTGGGGGGGTGTTTGGCTCAAGGTCGTGGTGCAAAGGACCCTAGGGTAAATTACTCCGAACCATCACTTTAAGGGCTATACTAAGTTTCTAACATTTGTACTTTATTTGCAGGATTCCACAGAGCTTCCATCCTGCTCCCAAGTTCCTGATGTTAAAGTAAGAAAAAAACTCTACAAACCTTGAATGCAATTTCCCTTCCTGTAGTAATTTTGTTGTCTTTCAAAATTGCTGTTTGTCATATCGGTCTATTTTTTTCTCTTCATTTTAAATTGTTACATTGTGTTTCGTTAGCAGTTATGAGAAGCAATGTTAACCATATTTTTGTTTATATCAGACAACCAATATGTCCAATATGTCAGGAGTGGATTTCCTCTGACATTTTGACAAAAGTTTGGACACGCCTTCTCATTCAATGTGTTTCCTTTATTTTCATGACTATTTACATTGTAGATTCTCACTGAAGGCGTCAAAACTATGAATGAACACATATGGAATTATGTACTTAACAAAGCTTTTTTGATAGCGCTGCAAACCCTTGGTGTTCTCTCAATGAGCTTCATGAGGTAGTCACGTGAAATGGTTTTCACTTCACAGGTGTGCCTTGTCAGGGTTAATTAGTGGAATTTTCCCTTATTAATGGGGTTGGGACCTTCAGTTGTGTTGTGCAGAAGTCAGGTTGCTACACAGCCGACAGCCCTATTGGACAACTGTTAGAATTCATATTATGGCAAGAACCAATCGGCTAAGTAAAGAGAAACGAGTGGCCATCATTACTTTAACAAATGAAGGTCAGTCAGTCCGGAAAATTGAGAAAACTTTGAATGTGTCCCCAAGTGCAGTCGCAAAAACCATCAAGCTCTACAACGAAACTGGCTCACATGAGGACTGCCCCAGGAAAGGAAGACCAAGAGTCACCTCTGCTGCTGAGGATAAGTTCCGAGTCACCAGCCTCAGAAATCGCAAGTTAACAGCAGCTCAGATTAGAGACCAGATGAATGCCACACGGAGTTCTAACAGCAGACACATCTCTATAACAACTGTTAAGAGGAGACTGCGCGAATCAGGCCTTCATGGTCAAGTAGCTGCTAGGAAGCCACTGCTAAGGAGAGGCAACAAGCAGAAGAGATTTGTTTGGGTCAAGAAACACAAGGAATGGACATTAGACCAGTGTAAATCTGTGCTGTGGTCTGATTTGTCCAAAGTTGATTTTGGTTCCAACCCCGTGTCTTTGTGCGACGCGCAAAGGTGAACTGATGGATTCTACATGCCTAGTTCCCCACCGGAAGCATGGAGGAGGAAGTGTGATGGTGTGGGGGTGCTTTGCTCGTGACACTGTTGGGGATTTATTCAAAATTGAAGGCATACTGCAACCAGCATGGCTACCACAGCATCCTGCAGCGACATGCCATCCCATCCGTCGTTGGTGTATTGGACCATCATTTATTTTTTCAGGACAATGACCCCAAACACACCCCCAGGCTGTGTAAGGGCTATTTGACAAAGAAGGAGAGTGATGGAGTGCTGCGCCAGATGACCTGGCCTCCACAGTCACGGACCTGAACCCAATCAAGATGGTTTGGGTTTAGCTGAGCCAACGGATGATGAGCGCAAAAGGGGCCAACAAGTGCTAAGCATCTCTGGGAACTCCTTCAAGACTGTTGGAAAACCATTTCAGGTGACTACCTCTTGAAGCTCATCAAGAGAATGCCAAGAGTGTGCTAAGCTAGCGTAATCAGAGCAAAGGGTGGCTACTTTGAGGAATCTAAAATATAAGACATGTTTTCAGTTATTTCACACTTTTTGTTAAGTACATAATTCCATATGTGTTCATTCATAGTTTTGATGCCTTCAGTGAGAATCTACAATGTAAATAGTCATGAAAATAAAGGAAGCACATTGAATGAGAAGGTGTGTCCAAACCTTTGGCCTGTACTGTATGTGGTGAAAGGTATTTCTAGATTTGCCTGGACACCTTCTCAACAATTTCTGTATTTCACAGTTCTTTTATCTTGCAGTTGACTAAGTCTTAGCCTTTAGTATAACCACAATGTGTTGCATATGTTTACACAGAGTTTGTAATAAAACTGAGGAGAGCCAGGCACTGGCTGAAAGGTACATACAAATAAATATTCCCTCTTAAAGCGCCCATATTATGCTCATTTTCAGGTTCATAACTGTATTTTAAGGTTGTACCAGAATAGGTTTACATGGTTTAATTTTCAAAAAACACCATATTGTTGTTGTACTGCACAGCTCTCTCTCACTGCTGCAGATCCTCTTTTCACCTGGTTTCTGATTTAGCTACAGAGTGAGACCTCTTTTCATCTTCTTCTTCTGTACTATCTTTGATTGCACTCCGCACATGCTCAGTAGTTCAGATGTAGATCATGCTTAGCTAGCTAACTCTAGAGACAGTAAAAGAAAGGCTGTTTCTCCAACTTTGGTCAGTTACAAGGCAGGATTAGCTGGGAGACTTGTACATGAGGACACACATGTAAGTAGTTCTTTTGTAGATTATGGTGAACTTGTGTGTGTTGTAGCAGGGTTTTTGCTATTGAGAACGAGCTAGACATGCTCGTTAACCGGTAGCATGGTATGCTATTGGTTAACCTGCGGTTGTGGTTAGCCAGCTCATTTCGGACTGTGACGTCACAGTCCGAGCCGATTTTGAACAGCTCACTAGGAGACTGAAGGCAGCTACATTCAGAAACTGTAACTCACTCAAAACAGCATGGATGGATTTTTTTCAAAGTTTGTATGCGTGTGGAAGCACCAGAGACACAAAAGAACACCCCAAATCCCAGAAAAAGTGATTTTTTCATAATATGGGCACTTTAAGGTATGATAAAGTTCACATGAATTAGAATTATCTGGACTGATCAGTGTTTCGTTTCTCTCTTTTTCCAACATTTTAAGCATTTCTGATGTTATCAGAGTACTCCATGAAAGGGTGGACAACACAACTATATTCACTGTTGTTGGTACAGAGATTATATCTCTGAGGTGATATGTTGTTTCACCAGTGTATATTGTGCACAGTGTGTATGATATGTTGGTGGATTGTATAGACTTAAATTTAGCACAGTTACTTTTACTCAGAAGTCAATTGACCATTGACCTACTTCTTGCCTTTATCTGAGCGATATTTAAATTATAGTTTTCCTACAAATGGAGTAAAATATGCATTTTCCAAATGCCAAAAGCTGATGAAAATTGTGAAAGTACAAAAGTAAAGTGCTAAAAAAAAATCAAAAATGCACAGTGATTAGATGTTGTAAAGGTTTGGGAAGGTTTGTGACAGCTTGCGAAGAGACTAGAGATTGGGAACCACTGGCTAAGTGAATAGACAAAAGCTTAAACTTATTACAAATTTATAACTGGACAACACGTTCCAAACCTGCAGGTCATCTACAGGGGAGAACAAAGAGAAGCTGATATATTATTTCCTTACAGAAAAACAAGAGGAATAATTGAGTGTATTACAATACAATGATTACAACCTGATAAAAGTATGTATCTGTGATTGATATCAGTAATGCTTTCTTCTCTATCCCTGTAGACAAGGACAGGTTCACGTTCACCTACAAATTAAAAGATACACCTATACCAGAATCCCTCAAGGGTATTGTAAGTCTCCAACCATCTTTTCACAAATAATGTCTGCTAACCTTGCCAAATTTGAACCTCCAGCAGGAAGTCAATTTTTTTATGACGTCTTGGTGGCCTCACAATCAGAACAGGACTGTAAGACCCTGGCACTGCTAACATTCTTGTCTGAGCAAAGTGTCGTGCTTCCAAGGTGCACTCCCAGGTGAGGACTTCTTCACTGCAATAGATAGTAATAACTTCACAAACACAAGTTAAAGTTCACACAATAGGCTCCTATAGGAGGAGAGCATCACTCCGTAGGCAGACTCCGCAGTCTGTCTCTCACCAGTGAGCTCTGACTCTCTTCCTCTTTTGCCTGTCTTTTATTGAAGTTTAACAAGGGCAGTTACATATCACACACGAACATCTGTCTCTACAAAGTGGGCTGTTGCTTTTGATGGATTGTGACTGTGCCAGGTCTTGGTGTCCTCCGTCCTTGCTTACTGCATTCCACAGAGGAACATGTCCTCCTTTGCATGATGCAGGCCACCTGTGTGCAGCCTTGGTTCTGTTCTCGTGCAGCATACTTTTAGCTCGTTAAGTCTAGGCAGCTTGCTGTAATGATTAGGCAGTGTATTATAGGAACATAAGTCATTTGGTCAGCAAAGCGTGTGTATCTATATCCCACAAAAGACATAAGGTTAGTTAGAATTAATTACTAACTGTGGCAGACAACTGTGAAGTATTTGGGCTACAATCTATCTCAAAAAGTAAACATTTAGATGAGAATCGAAAAACTGCTATATTGCAAGCACCAAAACCTAGAATAAAAAAGACAAATTATGTCATTTTTAGGAATGACTAATTTCTTCAAAAGCAAAAGAGTCAGTAGCAGTGTTTTGTCAAATGCTTTTAGATATTATTGTAATCTGACATATTTGGGTTATGACTAATTAGGATTTTTCTTTTGTAAACAAAACATGTTTATGAAATATGTTTTATTGTTATCAAGTAATAGACCTACAAGTCCAGCTGAAATTATTAGTTGCTTAATCACTTAGTTGATTGACAGAAAACTGCTTTGATCATTTCCAGTTTCAAAAATGTGAGGCCTTTTCTGTATTGTTGCTTTTTAATACCTTAAAGGGGTGATAGAATGCAAAACCGAGTTTACCTTGTCATAGCTGAATTATGACAGTTCGGTGGTAAAATAGGCATACATAGAACCTCAAAGTCCCATTGACAACTCTTTCCTCTGCAAATCTCACAATTTGAAACTGCTGCTGAAAACTGGTGAATCTCAACCAAGCTAAAAGTTGACATCAACTCCTCAACTCCTACCTTATTTGGCTCTGCCTTCTATCTTTGTAACGTCCCAAAATTTACATAGGCCACTGACTGATCTGAAGTCAGTTAGTCTTCTGAATAGGTTGTGCAGATCTCAAAAATGTTATACATTGTTCGTCTGCTATTTCATTACTAAATTCACTTCTGAGACTTTTTATGCGAGAAATCAACTATGTAGAGCTCAAATATGGGCAATTTTACTAAAAATGATGGCTAATTGCAAATTTTGTATGACTGTGTCAGACTTCAGGAGCTCCACAATCTGCAGTGACAGGCGGCGACTGCCGGCCAGGTTTGATGCCTTCTCGGTCGGCCTCTCCCCCTTCACAGACCCGCTATATGAGCTGGAGCTCTGTCAGGATTACTTTAGAAAGAAGAAAGTTTGGAAGTTTTTCAAGGATATTGAAAATGAACCACAGTCGTAAATGCAGTGTTCCAGGCTGTAAAACGGAATACTGGCCCAGAGAAAAGTGTTTAGAACGAGTATATCGGACAATGGATTTGTTTGTTTATTTGTTTGACAATATGTCTTAGTGGAGAAGAACACAGGCAAGGAGTGAATGAGACAGACATGAGGTCGGCGATGGCATCAAGTAGAGATGAGACCAGGGATGACATCAGGTAGGAGTTCTATTAGTTAGACCACACAAAACTAAATGTCCAGTATGGTTGACCAACCTATTCACTGTGTTCTTTTTGGGCAAAACAATTGTGCAGACAGAGATGGAAAATATAACAATTAGCCTATGTCTGACAGCGGGGACGTAGTAAACAAATCAGAACGCAAATTTAAACATCCGCAACGCATATACTCGAATGGGGGGGGGCAAAATTGTTGTTGCATACCCCTCTGACACTGGGTAGCTGTGCCCCTGCCTATAGTATTCCTAGAAAATGCCTCTATGTCAATTAACTTCAGCTACAGGAAGGTGATCAACCCTGGCGATGCTCAGCTGCCGACTTGCAGCTCGCTCCAACCAATTGGCTATATTTATTGTTTGTGCTTGTCTGTCACCGAACTAAGTAACAGTACTGGGTATATGTGGGTGTTAAAGTCTGGGCTAGGAGTGGTGGATATCCCTTGTTTTATTGGATTTCTTATTGGATTTTTAATCGGATCTGGTCTGCTTGTGCATTCATGTACCGAGAGCGTCAGAATGGAGGAATGGCGCAGCGACAACCGACCGGCGCTTACATACGCTCGTATTGCACTCCTAAAACTTAACAAAGTGGGACTTGAAGACGAGCTACACCCGGGCTGCTGGCTAGTATCCTGGGGGAACTGATACGATCTGCAAGCCGGTGGAGAGGGAAGCGATCACGGCTGGCTGGAAGGGAGGGGGATCCGGAGTGGCTGACAGGACAGAGGAGTAAGCAAGGGAGACAGGGTGGAATAAGGAGGAGACTGCAGCAGCGAAAATCCTGACTAGCTCTACCTGCTGTGATCCTGGCCAACCTGCGCTCTATCAACAATAAAATTGATGACATACGGGCACTTGCAAGGTATTCTTTTGAATTTCGCAAGGCTGCTCTTCTCTGCGTCACTGAATCATGGCTGCACACCGATGCTCCAGACTCACTTTATGACATCAGCGGATTTTCACTCATAAGGACGGACAGAAATGAAAACTCGGGGAAGACTCGGGGAGGAGGGACTTGTTTTTACAAAAATCATCGTTCACATACCTTGGAGTGCACATGGCCAGTGACCTTTCCTGGACCTATCATGTAGACTATATCTGCGGATATCCATATATATGGAGGCGCAGTGTGGTTTTGTGGCCTCTCAGCTCATCTGAAGGCCAGGATTCTATGGCTCCTAGGAATCAGTTCCAAATTGGGGGGGAATACTCAGTGGGGAATGCGTTCCCTGAAAGCCACGTACTGCACACCGTCAGACTGGCTGACAAAATCTCCCAGGACTCTTCTCATGTGTTACATGGGGAGTACCAACTCCTGTCCTCTGGGAGGTGTTATAGGGTCCCAGACTGCAGAAAGAACAAATATAAACACTAATTTGTTCCTCTGTCAATATCTCTGCTGAATCAACACAGGAGGGCAAAGAAGTGATAGTTCCCCCCACTTTCACTTTCATCTATATATTTATGGCTATTTAAGACCACTCTTGTAGGACAGGGCCCCCCTCATATTAATTAAGTATCTATTTATGTTTTTACTGATGCCTTTATGTTTTTAGCTCTTTGATTTTAGGTTGTTGTGTTGTAATTGTTGGAGCTTGTATTGCAAGACAAATTTCCGTGTACACAGACAATAAAGTGCTATCTATCTATCTAGCTTGGTATGGAAACATTGTCTATAAAGGGTGTTTATAAATTCTGTAAAATTTGCATTGAATTTCCTCTGACAGCTTCTACCAAGATTAGTGGCAACTATGTTAATTCAGTTGGTGTGTCAGGAAATGTTTAAAGTACATTTCACTGTTCTATTTCCGTGCACCAACAACATAGGCAACCTTTGAACATGCTTTTATGATTCAGTGCTGCCGAGATAATTTATTGGGAAGTGATCTCATGTACAAATATGAATTGGATTGATGAAAAGTTGATACAAACAGCAGATTGAGAGAGAATTTCATTAAACATAACTTAGAACAATTGTGTGTTTATCAGTTGAAATAGCCTGACAGAAACATCAGTAAACTCTTTTTGGATGAAGCCTTTAAAATGCACTCTTTACCTTTTAACATAAAAGAAAGACACTGTGTGTGATAATGTAAAAGCAAACAGCTCGCAATCACAGATATATTTTGATCAAATAAAAAGTTTTTTTGTATTGGTTAATTTGACCCTGAACAACAGCAATTGTTTACAGTGTATCATTAATCTGTTCATGTCTTAGAGATTTACAAACAACTGAACAGAAATCGGTTTATTACTGGTTAGAATGGATGATGTAGACTGCACAACAAGCTAATGTTAACAATTGCATAGCATGCTCCACTGGGAGGACACAGTTAGGCCCAATTCAAATTGAACAACCAAAAAAGATGCCACAGGTTTGCAATGTGTCCTTAGTCTGTTTAGCTATGCCTTATCTAAACCTTACACCTAAAATGGAAAAATGCAAGTCTTACCGCCTGTTGCTTTAAGCTCTTCCAGGTAATTCACCTGTTTCTCAAGAGCAGGACAGGGAAAAAGTGTGCACCGACTGAGCTCGTCTTGGTGTTGACATCACTACCGACATAGGTAACAATTTTTTGGTTTGTTAATCAAAGCACCAGTAGAGCTGATGTGTGGTGACTGTGTGGAGATAGTTCGGGAATTTATCTTCCACGTTCAACAAGCAGCACCCGACCCATGTCCCATACCGAGCAAGAAGGGGCACTCCCGGTGACACTTTTGATGACGGAGTGTACATTGATAAACGCAGATGGCGTACCAGACAGTTCAAAGCACGCAATCAGATTGGCGCAGGTTTGAGTCATTCCTTTTCTGGTGGGCAACAGTAAACAAAAATAATTAATTACTTGTATTACAACAGTGTTTCGTTAATTACACCGGTGAAGGGTATAGCTGAGCAGCTAGGTCCGACTTCTCCTGATGGCTTGGAAGAATGAGTAGAGAATTAAAAATATTTTATGTGGAAACCATGATGACAAAAATCATGTACTTATATACATACATATACATATATATATATATATATATATATATATATATATACATGATTTTTGTATTTATATATATATATATATATATAAATACATGATTTTTGTATTTAGTTTAAACATACATGTTTTTTGGTAATAAATACCTTAAATTTTTGTCATTTTGTGTCTCTTCCCAGTTTTTGTCATAACCTAGAGCCAGGTTTATGACATATGAGGAACAACAGCTATTTGACATGTTTTCTCTTCCCGAAAACAAATATATATTTTTTAATATTTGTACAGAATAAATATTTGTAGAAACCCACTATTTGTGCTTTGCCGGATACCAGATTCCGCTGCACCCATACTGCATTTGTAAGATGCATGAAGTCATGTTTAAAGCTGTCATGAGCCTTACATAATGGTATACAATGCAGCTTGGAAACATAAGTAATCCATTCAGGCCAGCGGAAGATGCCTCTATTAGGAATGAGAGTACTTGTGTATCTTAGGCTCAAATGTAGCCAGGGAATGTTGTGATCATTTGAAATACCGATCATCCATACATTATATGGAACATGCAGTGCTTTTGCCTCCAGTGTTTTTATTACATCTTATCATTATAATATTACATGTTCATATCTTGTTACCCATTTGGTAAGGTCATATATAATTAACTTTGATGGTTGTTTATGCTTGACACTGGCACATTTGTATACTTCATCATAAAAAAGAGGTGAACCCTTTGATCTCAGGATAATTCAGATTACCTGTGGCTATATTCTGTAGGTCGCCTCATGGCACACAACAATATTGAAAGGCAGCAGTAATGCTGTGATGCAGAGCTCCTCGTAGAGCCCCAATATGGGCCAAGTTAGCTTAATAAGTGCCCTGGGGGTTGAAAATGTCTTCTTTTTGTCAGAATAATAAGATCGTTGTAAGTCGGACTGTATGCATGCTCATGTGCATCGAGGAGAAATTACATCATCAGCATTTTATTAGCTTGCTTCTGTGGAGCGATGTGACAGTTATCGAGGCATAATATCGCTTTTTATTTTAAAGCCAACCCCTTTTCTCCCCCTCGGTAACCCTCGCCCTCTAAGCCCTCTTCAGCCGTACAGCCATTACAGATACTGTCAGCGGGGCGGATGGTTAAGCCTATATTAAAGGAGTTATTTGAGATACTTCCCTATAGTTAATACTGTAGGTATTGAAACATTATTGGTTCGGATATTAAAAGTTATAATATTATAAATTATAAACAGGTTCAAAGGAATTAGTTTAGATACTTCCCTATGGTTTTTAGTTTATTTTTTGAAGAGACACACACACACACCCGCATTCACGGGTTCTCGCTACGGTGGAAACCCGATGACGAGACAAGAGGCTTTTGATTGACAACATAAATGTCCCCCGTATGTGAAATACACAGCACACAGAAGATCTTTAAAACCAAACAATTACAATTGATTACTCACACTCGGACAGCTACCTCTGCCTTGGTCACAGAGGTTTCCACTCAGCTGGAGTATCAAAGGTCTGCTTGTCAGATCGGTCCCCGGGGTTGCTGCAAACCGCACGGTTAAAGAGGAGGCCACCACTCCCCTTTTCGGGGTGTCCCCGCTCACACGGGTAAAGTGGAGAAAAAGTAGAAAAAGGAAAAAGGGAAAAAAGTCTTCTAAAACGACAAAAAAGGACTCGCAAGGTTTTTTGGGTCACCTTGTTCAACACAGGTGGTTTTAATTATTTTTTTAAAGCAAAAAGTTAACAAGAAAAAACAAATAAGCAAAAAAATGAATAAATGGAAAAATGAACAAAGTTCAATCACTCAAAAATGCTCCAAGACACAGGATGCCCCTACAGCAAGGGTTTAGGTCAAGAGAGCAGAAAATACGCCCCAGAGCCCTAGTTTTTGGCTCAGCACCCATTTTTATATGTACATTTCTTGGGGTTCAACCCCCCATCACAGCGAGGTGTGTTTTTCCACCTTTGTTTCACCTTACATGGTAATACAATCTTAAAGCAAGCATCAGGTTGGATATACGTAGAAACATCTCATATGACGATATTTCCTATATGCATATGCATTTTGCTATCTAACATAGAATCTAACGGCTTAGTTCATCACTAGGTCAATGCAGTAACCTTTTTCTCCCCTATGTGCACCCAGAGCCTAACCCCCAAGTGCATGTATACAGGGCCCCAACAGCACTTCCTCTTTCTAGCTGTGCAGGTTCAGACAGACAGTTACACAAAGCAATTTATGCGTCTGAAGCCTCTTGCAGACACTTCCTCTACACGACTGCGGGGTCAGACAGGCAGCTTCACACAGTAATTTAGGCTTTTCACAGTTTTAACAAACAAATATGAAGATATTTAACAGGTTAGTTGTTATTTTATTTTTAAGATAACTTTTGGGCTTTTCCACCTTTAATTTGACAGGACAGCTAGGTGACATGCAGGAAATTGTCACAGGTCGGATTGGAACTCTGGACCTCTGCGTTGAGGAATTAACCTACCAGTATATGTGCAGCTGCTCTACCCGCTGAGCCAACCCGGCCACAACGGGTTAGTTTGTCTGTCTTTCATTTCATCCAACACATTTCTAACACACCTAGCAAACCTTAGTTATATGTTGTGCTATTTAATGTTGTGTTCTTCCACAATTTGTTTTTCTTATCATGTCCTTGCAGACGAATACAGCTTTATTGATATTTTCAGCTACAGCAACATGTTCCTCCTGGGCTCTCTGGTTATGGTCAGAAGCACAAGAAAAAGCTAGTAAGTGAACCTTGAGTTTACATTTTTATCACAGATATGTGTCCACAATGAATTGATTTCAATGCACAAATATAATCAACAAAACTTGCCGCACCCCTTATTCCACCTAAACGTGCAGAGCAACAATTATATATGTTGAAGCCTCACTTCATGTTGAGCATCCCATCACAATTTGCACTCAAAAATCTTGACAAATGTCGTAGAATTCTGATGTTCGAGTACTTCAGCGATCAAGTGCTCTCTATATCCATAAAGGGACCTGTGAGAGACAGATTAAAAAATAATCCAAAATCCAAGCAGCAATAAATGTAAGTCCTTATGGGTCAAACTCTAAAAACAATGGATCCTACACTTCCCAAAATGCAACTTAATCTAGACCCTCCATGTAAATGCCAGAGATGTTCACAAGTCATTTTTTGGAAGTCCAAGTCAAGTCTCAAGTCTTTGAGCTCGAGTCTAAGTCAAGTCTCAAGTCTTTGAGGGGCAAGTTCAAGTCAAGTCTCAAGTCTTTTGCAACGAGTCCAAGTCAAGTCTCTGGCCATCTGATCTGTCCCTAACACTGTATTGTTAAGTCTTATGAATTCAAAGCATGTCCTGTAGCTACCATCCAATAATATATATCCAATGATACAGTATCAAAATCAGTTGTAGGAAAACTTCATGGGGTCTACTTAACACATCCCTCTATCCCTTGGACCTGGTGAAATATTAACCTAAGTCTGTCACATCATATGGATACAACTATAAAGATACAATTTGCCTGTTCCCAGCATTAGCACAATACTTTGCGATAGCTTGTTACCTGTGATGATATATGCTAAATGTAACATCTCTTTCACTCAAAAAAATGTCTAATGTCGAAGTGGAAATCAAGAGCACAGTGGCAGCGCCACACCAGTTACAGAATAACATGCATATCAGTGTCAGTCCAAATTACCAAGTGCATCTCGCTGCAGCCCGCGGGAAGCCACATCCAAGTCAGACTTTTTTTTTTGCCTACGTCACTCCCCATATGCTCGGAAGCTAGCCTGGAAGCTAGCCTGGTAGCAAAGCTGATATTAGCCTCTTGTTTTCACATTAGATGATAGAAACTGATGATGTAGGCTAAAAACAAATTACATTTCATGCAACAACAATGAGGTTTACTGTAATTGGGCCCGTGTACTTTTTCGTTCATTTGATTTCCGATTTTGAAACAATAACAATTCAAGTCTCCATTACAACCAAATGCACAAAGGGGCAATTTTGCTTTATTAACAGGTGAACCAGAAGCATACAGGTGAAACAGGTCATGCAGACAATAAAAACCAGCAACATAAGACATTAAAAGGATGGTGTGTTATGGTTGGCTATATATAATAAGCAGAGGTGGGTTTTTAATCTAGATTTAAAAATGTCAACTGAGTGAGCTTCTTTAACATGTAGTGGGAGGCCAGTCCACAGGTGTCATGTCCTTAGGATAAACGTTTGCAGAGGTTTAACAAGGACTGTAACCAATTGATGATTATTGACTGTTCACAATGTCATCAATCAAATCATCAAGGTTGATGATCAAAACTATTTATTTGAGTTTAACACCAGGAGTAATGACTTAAAATGCCCACTAGACAGCGCTGTTCGCCCTCCCATGGTTATATTTAAACATTTATAACACTGTTGAGTCAAACATTTGGAAAAAAAAAAAAAAATTCCAGGAAAATTTAAACACTGGTACAACTTTCATAATACCTTGTTTACAGTGCAAGTTGTGCCATTTCACTTCAACACACGACAGACAACTGGCAAACAGGTATGTTTTTCAGGTATGCTAACCTATTCACATATACTTTTCTATTATTGTCATTTTAAAAGTTGGCAATTGCAAGAATATCTGTTCGATTATCATCATCATATTGATTATCATCAGTATGAGCTACAACAAACAGATAATTATGGTCTGTTACGATTATTGTCCCAAAAATGTAATATTGGTACACCTCATCATTTATTTATCTAGTTACTTTTTAGTTTAGTTTCATACTATGCTGGGTGGATACATCAGTACAAAGCAACAGTAAACATTTTATTACAAAGCAGGTTGAGGTGCTTTGTAAATACTGTGAAAGTATCAAAATGCTCAATCTACAGTGAAATGCACACAACCCTTATTCAGAGACACAGAGAGTGCAGATGCAGAAGATCTGGAAACGCTGACCGACCAGAGCACGTGAGGTTAATGATATTTAAAATGCGATGCCTCCTCTGGTCATCAGGACTTCAGATTATAGTCTAGACAGACCTTCGCCCTCCAGGATTTTGATGACTATCTGGAAAACAGTCAAACAGTCATATCTGCGATGAGTGCAGGGTTCGTATATAAAGTTTCCTCCATTTCCCATCCCCCAATCAAGTGCCGTCCACTGGGTACTGCATAATGCAAGACTTCTTTCTTCAAGACCCCTTTTCCCTCTATACAAATCTCCCATATTACCACCTAAGAAGCTACACTGATGCTTAATGCCACCTGTCAAGCACAGTGGAGGCAGCGTGAGGGTCTTGGGGACCATCAGATTACCTAGAAAAAGTGACCATCTTACCTCTGGATACATGACATCCATCACAAAGTCAGCGCTCATGTATGCTCCCATTTCCCTGCTCCTACTGGATGATCCCAAGCCAGTCACCTCCTCTGTTATTTTCCAGATCTCATAGGTCTGTGGAGACAAAGCAAAACAAGGATACAAGGACTTTTATTTGTCATATACATAGAAATACTAATGTAAAGCTTGAGGAAATAAACTCCTCTTCAGTCTCTGTTCTGGTCTTGAGCAGCAGAGACGTCTGTCTGACCTCAGTGGTTTGAAAAGTCCATGGTCAGGATGTCAAAAGTCCATTAAAATACTTTCTGGGCCCTTTAACATACTCTTTTCTTATAGGTATCCTGCAGGTTAGGGAGAGGTACTCTGACCACTCTCTGTAAGGCCCTGCAGTCACGGGTACACACATACACATCACTGACATTTTTGCTTACCCGCTTCTCACTAAAAAGCAGGATCTTCTGCTTCAGGTGCTGTTTCAGAGAAAGGGATACAGGATGATTCCATTGGAACATCCTGTTGGACCTTCTGCTCCCACAGATTACCTCATCATATAAGCTCTGAAACGAAAGTGTGAACACATAAGAACACTTCTCATTTTGTTACGGCTAATATATATATATGTCTTAATAATTATCTTTATTTGGGCCTTTGAGAAAATCGATAAAATCCCTCTCTCTCAACAGTATCGATTATTCTGTAGACAAGAGGGAAATATATTTTTTTTGTAAAGTGGACTGCCAACAACAACGACAAAAAAAAAAGTTCTATACTGACTCTCAAAACTAATTCTCCAATCATTTAACAGTCAGAATCTTAACACAACAGTAAGTAGGACAACTTGGCTGACATTTCATGATGAGAAACATTTGATGAATGTTATCCTTTACTTAAGAAGTTCAAATTTTTTACTATTTAAAAAAAAATACAAAATGATATAAGCATATATTTCAGTAATAAGTGGATCCACACAGTCTTTGTGTAGCCATTCATTGCAGGTTTCACACTGCAGCCATTCCATTGGCTCAACATCTGGGTATAAGACTCTACAAACACAACAGATGTTAGAGTTGAAAACAAATTTTAATATTCAGTTTGATTTTTAACCCACCTCTGTCCAGAGTTTGCTGATGACTGGAAAACCCAGAAGCCCTTTTGTTCAGCAAGACACTGTCGTGACTGAGATTGTAGCAGGTGCAGAGGGTGGACACTGTGAGATAGAGGCAGGTGCAAAAGCCGGACACAGTGAGATGGAGACTGTGAGATGGTGGTAGGTGCAGAAGGTGGACACTTTAAAAGAGTTTTGACAAGACTGTGTGTATCAAGGTTCTTCCTCACAACTAACCTCAAGGTCCTGCTTGCGCCTTCTCTTCAGCCTCAACACTGGGGAATAATTTCCACTCAACAGCTCCTGGCACTCCGCTGTCCAATGTGCAAAGACTTGACCATGGCTTCAAAAGAAAATGTACAATTAAAACAAAGACCTACATTGTACAAAGTTACAACTACTTACAGAATCAGGGGCAATGGTCATATTTAATCTGCACTGTGTCCTGATAGGGTAAGAGGCAAGCAACAGTGAAACTGATTGAACTCATTTAGACAAATATAGAGAAAAAACCCTACCAACGGTCATGGAGCCATGTCATCTACAACAATTAGTTATACCTCTCAGGGGAGTAATTCTCCAGTAGTAGCAGACACCACCATCTCCGCAGGGCTGGCATGTCTTGCTGAAATTAAAAAAATGTTTGCTTCAGTACACAACACAAAATGACAGAACCAGGCCATAACAATTTCATAGTAGAAATACTTACAACAGAGTACTTCAGCATCTAAGGCGATGTACAAGGCGGCCTGTACCCAAAAATATTACAAGGTTTACAGCTTCAAGGTTTGATATAGGCATGTGTGCAGCATACTGTATCAGTATGACATCAGAGGTATCCATGGTGTATGAAATAAAACTTGATGCAGCAAATGTAAATTTAACATAATCAACATGCTCTGACTAGCATCACAGAGTAGGACCCACCATTAAGATGAAGATTCCACAGTCAATGCCGAATTGCTGGCTAAGGAAGCCCTGAATCAAGACAGTGTAGCCAGGTTTAATAATGATAAACACTATTTATCTGTCTAACCAAGTCACAAGGGTTAAATTATTTTCGTATCCTTGATGGACTTGAAAGTGAGCAAATGGGTGAACTATATGAGGCAGTAAGCTGACAAATTTGCTGCCAGCTAGGCTCCGTTACAGTTATGCCTCTAGTTTTGCGTCTCTGCACGTTCTTTTGGCGCGTGCACTCGAGCATAGGAGGCTGCGTTATCCACTTGGTGAGGAAAAAAACGACATGGAATGAATGAAGCAAGTTCTGTAATCATTATTGCTTATACTGACTATACTGTGTTGTAATATAGAGTGTAAAAGAGAGCTGTGCTTTCATCCACTGTGGTCACAGATCCAAAGGCAGTGGAATCCACTAAAATGGTGAGTTGTTGATCTGGCGCTAGGCCTCGTGAGTAGCTAGCATTCATGCTAACAGGCCAGGATTTTGGTGCCCATTTGTATTTAACCTAGCCTGCTGTGTTCGTATGTTAATAGCGTGATTAGCCACAATAGGCTAGCGGAATACTGGTTAATGCCTGTGAAACCAACAAATTAGTTTGTTTGTGGGTTATAAAAAGAAATGTTACCTCTTCATACTGTTGCTAAATAGTTAGTTTGTTAAATAATTATGTTAAAAATTGTGGATTTAATTGTGGTTAATGGAGCTTGAAGAGGTGAATTTTTTGTGCATTCTCCCCACTGTTACCGGTGCAGAGGGGGATAAATAAGCACGCTAACGCCTTAATGCCTCTATTTTAAAGTGATACAAGTTGATCAATGTTTACATGCAATTCATGCAGTTTTATTCTTCATACTGTTAATGTCATGAAACCTGAATTAGTAAAATGTGTTTTTATGAAGGATGCAATTTTTGATGTAAATTTACTTTTGATACTAGAGAGAAATTCATATAGTTTTGATACCTAAGAAGAAACATGAGAGCTGTTGTACAATGAGATTTTTATATTGCATTATAGGTGTACTGAAATATTATCTCATTTTATTTTGTAGTAGCCTGTAGCAGTCCATTTATTCACTGAATGGTAATTGAGAGATTTGGCCTTATTTATAGGTCAGGCTTTGGTAAAGAGTTGGGAACATCGTAAGTAAGTAAGTAAGTAAAATGTATTTGTATAGCACCTTTCACAGATAAAAATCACAAAGTGCTTCACAATGAAATGCAATTCAACACAAGAAGTCACAATACGAGCACATTGAAATACAAATAGAAAATATAACAAACAACCATAAAAAAAACCCATCGACTAAATAAAAGCCTGCTTGAACAGCAGAGTCTTCAGCTGCTTTTTAAAAGATTCGACAGAATCCACACAACGTAGCGAGAGAGGCAGGTCATTCCACAGCCTAGGAGCCACTGCTTGGAATGACCGATCCCCTCTAGTTTTAAAATTAGTGCGGGGAACCATTAATAGCATCTGACCTAATGATCTCAGACTACGGGTGGGGGTATGTAGCTGTATCAAATCAGAGATGTAGAAAGGAACTTGACCGTGCAAGGCTCTGAAAGTAATGACAAGAATTTTAAATTGAATTCTATACTGGACTGGTAACCAGTGAAGTGCTGCTAAAACAGGCGTGATGTGTGCTCGTGCAGAGGTCCTTTCCACGGAGTGATTCCGATCCACACGTTCCAGACTCCACGGAGCAATTCCCATCCACACGTTCCAGACGTTCCACCAGAGATTCATAGATTCCCAGTCCGGGTGGCCTGGTGGTGAGCCAACTGTGTTTGTGACTCTTGACTTAGACGAATTGCCTGGATCGTCTTCTCCATCTTCATTGTGGTAGGACAAACACTAACACAAACTGAAAAAAGGGCCCCAACGGTGAAAACTGAACTCTTTTCAGCAAAGGCAAGTCAAACCAAGGATGAACTGAGCTCAAAGAAACTGGGAAAAAAAGGGTTTTGTTACGTGCACACTTTATTATTTTAGTTTGTTATTTTTCATAAATGTGTTTTTGTATGTATGTATATTCCAGTCCTGTGTATTTAATACAGGTTATGTAAACTGACATTCTGGTGTGGTATTCATTTCACTGGTATTCAATTCTCAGGCTCTTAAAAATTTAGCGTCTTCTGATTCTGGTCCAAATTCGTATTAATGATAATCTCTAAGACTACTTTCGACTACTAAACCTATGTACATTATTACTACTACCCCGTAATAAGGGTTACAACAGGCAAGCATTAATGAATTGAACACACTCACACATGTGAAGTGTGATGCAAATAACTATAGAAATACCTGCAACTCTTTGCCGGTTATTTCCTCCCAAGTACCTGCATAAATGTTTTGAGCAATATTCCTGGAAATTTCCGAGGGAGACAATTACATTTGTGATAATGATGAAAAAAATTGACAATGACAATGTTGATATCAATACTCAACTCCAGCGTAGTATCGTATATCCAACATATAAGGCCCATACTTACGGGTATACTTGCCATAGGGTTCATGCTAACAGGTGGCAGCCAAGTGGGGCAGCCATAAAGATCCACAATGTGGACATTCTTTCCCTGATCAAGCATTGAAACACAACCTTAATTTCATTTCAAGTGTATACACCTACAATGCCAAAGTAACTCAATACATAGCAGATACTTAGCTTGATATATAAACAGTTCTGCAGAGCATATGGCACCTTGGATACCGCAATCCTCTTGATCATGTCAAAGCAGGCATTCCCAATCTATGAAAAAAAAGTTAATTATTACATGCGGACACCTGGGTATTAGTTTCATAGCACAATGTGCCACAAGCAACTTACGGTTGACTCCATCTGCTGATGCAGGCCAAGTGTGCAGAAGTCTAAACGGGTCAGGCAGATATTGTTGCGCACTATGAGTTCATGGCCCGGTCTTTTGGGGTCCAAGACATAACGTAGCTGTAAAACACAAAGTACTTTTTAGTTGAAACTTTGAGGAACACTTAAAAGTCTTCTTTTATGACCATGAACAATCACAGTACCACTTGTTCTTGATCACGGTGCAAATCAAAGGACCAGCACGACCTCTTGGCCTCTATTGAGCCTGCACTCGTGAGACGCGCACAGTGAGATCCACACGGCATGCCTGTCGTTGATGTGATATCAAAAGACAAAATGGGAGAACACTAATGAAGGACAAAACCAGTACTTCTGTACAATGTTATATAGTTGGACAGCTATTAATTTATTGAAACACATGAATGATTCATACATGAAAAAGTATTTACTGCTTCAACCAGAATAACATATAGACGTACCTGCTCCAAGGGTGTCGCCAAGTGTGGAGGAGTCAGTAGATTGTGGACCCACATCGGTCAACTCTTCATCTGGTCTTGAGCCATGCTCTGTTGACACATTACTGTTGTCTGGAAGTTGTGCACTAAGATAAGTTTACAAAGACATTAACACAATGTTATTAACACCAATGATTCATACATAAAACTGTATAAAGTATGAAGTATGTACTGCTTCAACCAGAATAACACAGACGTACTTGCTCCAAGGGAATCTGTAGATTGTGGACCTTAAGATAAAAATAGATCTTTTATATTAAAAAATAATAGAAAATCACCAAAACCAGCATCTCATTCAGCTTTCTGCTTTGATGGTCAAGGATATTGCGCATTAGACTTTTTGGTGAATGCCCCATATTGTTCACATATTAACGTCAATATTTGTGTGATACATACCCATATTTGAATGCTCTCTGTAGGTTCAAGCCATCTGCCACCATGCGGCCGGAAAATTTCTCGCACTCTGTGGTTGGCGTTGGTTGCCAAACTACGGGCGAAATCATAGAGTGTGACATTTGGAAAATGTTTAAGGGAAAGCAGAATGTCTGTATAATCTTTACAGCGTGGGATTGGTCAGGGGCTAGGACCTGTACATGGATGCCTGGCCAATAGTAGTGTGTAAATGCTACTGAAGGGCGGGTCTTGGCGTGGCCATAGTGGGAAGAAAATATCGCAACACAGTCGGTCAAATGCCTGAATGATGAGTTTATGTTTATCTATAGATCTACCTGTCGAGCCGCTCGTGATCGACTAGTTATACTTTCAGAGACGGTGAGGGGGTTCAGGAGCGATCCCTGTCTGTGGAATTTTTGAAATGTTGCAAATGTGAGAACATTTCTTCACGAGCCATCCCAGGCGCAGCCCGGCTTCAGGTATTTGAGTACCGTATTACAGACCCGTCCGTCGCTTTGTGTCCACTTGCTGAGCTGGTAAGTGCAGCACCTTCAGTTAATTTTAGTGGACTCGCTCTGCTGTGGGCAGTGCATCCGTGCTCTAGGCTACCTCCGATGAAGAGTAGCGTACAGCCACCTCTAAACTTTGTCAGAGACCAGAGACACAAATGGGCCTCTGTGTCTGTCAGACGGTCTGAATGAGATACTACCATATCAGCAGAGCAATAACATGCACAGCATACCATATTACAACTCTCCAAATTTCGGGGAAAACAGATGGGAGGAGGTTTATTTTGAATTTGCACAAAGTTGTAAAAAAATCTGATGTAACACATCTGAGCTATTGAAGTCCAGGGGTTTATAAATGAATTCAAATGACTTAATGTATGATTCACATGAATAAGTGCCAAATGCACATTTAAAGAGATTTACTTCAGAGATTTAGAGCAGGGGTTTATGTCACTCAAATATGCAGGTTTTGATGGATGACCTCGAGGTCAAGAGGTCACGACCTGTCAAAATGTGATTTATACCTACTAGATGTGTGTGACTGGACTGTTCCGGAAGCTTCTAGAAGGAAGGTGTGTCCCCGGAAATGACGTGTTAAATGATGCAATGCGTGAGATACAGGAAGTAGAAAGATGCTTCATTTAAATTATCCAATGGGCGAGATACAGGAAATATCCGGATGCGTTTGAAATAAGCCAGTGAGAGAAGAGGGGTGTAACGCTAAGTTCAAGCATAAAAAGGGTTTCTTCCCGCTTGAAAGATAGGGTTTTCATTCTACACAGCATGAATGTAAGTTTGAGTAACACAGATGCGTTTGAAATGATGGACTGAGTAAGAATTAAATCAAGTATCTTTACACTATTTGGAGCAGTGAGCAGAACGTGTGTAAGGCAGGGTCTGTAAAAAGGAATGCGTAGTGTCCTCTTGCAGCCAAGGAAGTAGCGTTAATGAGCGTGAATGGGCCTAAGCCCAAAGGTCAATGCATTTCTACCCACGCTCACACACACTCACGCTCACACACGCACACACAAACACACACACACACACACACACACAGAGACACAAACAGCCACAGTTCATGTTGTCAGTACATGTTGATCGTATGTCTGTGCATGCTTAGCTCTAGTCCATATGTCTGGCCCTCCTGCGTCCTCTGCTGCTCCGTACTCATCTGGCTGTGCCTGCTTCGTTCTGGCCCGGGGATCGGTGTTCACTCCCCTTTCCCAACACACCCCTTTTTCCCACGCCTCTTTTTTCCCATGCCCACAGCAACACTCTACTGGAAATTGCATTTTCAATTCAAATAAGCGAACCAGTGAGAAGTAAAAAAAAACAAACAACAACATTCCCTGTACCATAAATATGGTATTTTTCAACAGATCACACAAAATCACAAATGGCATTTGAACACATAACATTCATTGTGACTACTTTCTTTGAATTTTGAGTGATTTATTCAACTTAGTCACACTTTTTTTGTTTACGGTCAAAATGACCGCCATAGAAAAAAAAAGAATATAATATTCATCCATACACACACTCCTACAACTTTCCTGTGCTTATGTGCCATTATACACATGAAACACACGCACACAAACAGACACAGTTCATGTTGTCAGTACATGTTGTCATGTTGCCGCTTGTGCATGTGCACCACTAATGTTCGCACACACATGCATATGAATTTTAATTTGTGAATTCAAAACTTATTTTGTATCATTTAAATGTAACCACATTGACTTAAAAGATTGTGTTTAATGTGGTGAAAGATGCAAACATTAAACATTTTTAAAC
The DNA here is from genome assembly GCF_010015445.1 of Perca fluviatilis. Classification (NCBI taxonomy): domain Eukaryota; kingdom Metazoa; phylum Chordata; class Actinopteri; order Perciformes; family Percidae; genus Perca; species Perca fluviatilis. Next base: position 7,290,843 of record NC_053129.1, on the reverse strand, counting down.
CTTATGTGATCAGTGTTAAAAAACAAAAAGTGTGCTTGTAACATTTTTTGTATTAATACAGCTTTTCAAATTATATTTAATTCTCCTCGATGTACACAGTAGTTGTAAGAAAAGATTCAACTTGCAACCTGACCCAAATTAGTTTCTTTGTAAAACGCGAGCATTAAAAGTAAGTAGTTCTAACTTGAAGTTATATGACTTCACCGGATGCATTTATGTTTTAGAGACGTTGCGTTGTAATTCAGAATTAAAACAATGTCGCCAAAATGTAAGTCTTACAGGCAAGATATGGTATGTTCAACATGAATTTGAATTTGTGAATACAAAACTTATTTTGTATCATTTTAATGTAACTAGCATATTTGACTTAAAAAAAAAAATGTTGTGTTTAATGTGGTGAAAGATGTCAATTTAAAAAAGATAAGTACTTCCTTAAGTATTTACGACCCCCATAAAACTGAATTCAAAGAAAACAACAAAGTTGAATCTGTTAAGATTATGAAGGGGGCATACAAAGGCAAAGTTAGAGGGACGCAAGATTTACACCGGGTAGAACATGTTAAGGACGACATGCGGGAAGAAGGTCAACATGGCGGCGAGTCAACAACAGGAACGGGGTGCACGGGTCTCGAAGCTATAAGTAAGCAGATTGGCGACTTTATATCGGAAATAAAGCAAGATCTAAACATGTTTAAAGAAGAAATTAAAAATGAGCAAAAACGAGAAAATCAGCGAGATGGAGACCCAGATCGACTACACGGAAACATGGAGTATAGAAGCTAACACCACTCTCCAACAAATGATGAAGGACCAACAGAAGCTGGAGGACAAATTGAATGACTTGGTCTCGAGAGCAGGGCAAAGATGGGTCAGTGATAGCGTTTGTTGAAAAACTGTTACGAACCGAACTGAGTGATGAGGTGGATTTGCAGATACAGAGCGCGCACAGATCCCTGGCGCCGAAACCTGGTTTTTTGTAAAATTTATTTCCAGCAATACAGTACTAAGGAGATGACTATCCAGAAAGCATGGCGACAGAAAATCACAATAAGGGAGAAATTGCTGTTTTTTGACCACAACTACACAGTTCTCCAGCAGCGCAGGGCATATTCCGGCGTCAAAAAGACATTGAAAGATAACGGCATCCGATTCCAGATGCCCTTTAACAGGATGCGTATCCACTGGGAAAGCAGTGTGCAGGTGTACAGCAGTGCCGGGGAGACAGCGGGGATATAGTGTGGAGGTGTCAGAGAAAGCGCTTGGTAGGTGTAGCCCTTGAGAGCAGTGCCAGGTGAGCTAGAGTACGCCTCCAGGAATTTCAGTGCAGACACCGGGATGAGTAGTAGTGTTTCAAAACAGACGGTAAATAATTGTCCCATAATATACTCTATTGTTAGCCAGACCCACATCCAGATGTTGGGTCTGGGAACTCACCATTGGCAGGGCTCAATCCGATGGGCGGGATAAACGGAAGTCTTTCAAATTCCCTCTGCACTCATAGACAACCAGAGCAACGCTAGGTGATAGATTAAACTTTTGCCATATCTGGTCGGCAAAACTCATCTTCATTTTTTAAGAATGACTTCAGTGCTTAACTCCAAGTTAACAGGTAGCAGCTAACGGAGTAGGTGAATTCAAACAATGGCTAAGTTGCTAAACGCATCTTGTTGTCATTTAAGGACCCTGTTCATGTTGCACAGACATTTTAACTGCATTTTTTGTCTGTTAAGAGGCACAAAGGCAGTCTTTATCTTATCCCCCCAAAACTGCTGTTTAAGCTAAGTGGAAGCGCTGGGCATTAGCTGCAGCAGCTCCGTGTTGCTACCACTGATTCGGCTCGTATTTTTTTTTTCTATCATCAGTACTCACATTGGTATAGCGATCAAGATTAGTGTAAAAATTGACTTTGAAAAACTGACCCGCTAGGTTGCGTCTAGATATCTAGGCTACTATATTGTATTTATGTGCTGACTCGCGAGAGCAGTGAGAGTTCAGCTCTGTCTACGGGGGCGCACTTAGAGACTGTTAGTCAAAGTATCATTCCCCCTTCAGTTAAAACTGAAGAATGCTCTTCAGACTTTGGAAGTTTTATTTTGTGTTTGTTATAATGCTTGTTCTAAGCACATTATTGTGCTCCAGTTATCTTTACTTATGGTTTCAATGTTTAGCCTGTGGGAACAGAATGGTGTGAGATATTTTCAGCCCAGCTGTGATGCAGTCTAATGAAGTGAAGTTACTGTCCTTAAATGTGATTGGGTTGGGAAACCCAATTTAAAAGGTCTAAGGTAAATGCCAAATTAAAAAAGAGAATGTACATATTTTTTTGCAAGAAACTCATCTTTCTCAGCAAGAGCATAACAAATTGAAACGGTTTGGTTTTAAAAATACCTATTATAATTAATTTGTGCAAAGTCACAGGAGAGGAATTGCTATTCTTATTGCAAATACACTTAAGTTCAAAGTCATTAAGGAAAGAAAAAAAGAGAACGAGGGTAGATATATCATTGTTAAGGGAACGATTGAAGAGGATACAGTAACCTTAGTAAATGTTTATGCACCTCCTAATAGTAAACTATTTTTCAAATAACTAATGGATGTAACTGCACTGGAAGGGTGTGTGTTTATGTGTAGGTGATTTTAACATAGTATTGAATCACTACCTGGATACAACTAGTCTAAAGAAAAATAGAATTGAGGTAGCTGATGTCTCTGACCATAGTGCACTATATCTAACAGTTCAACTAGAAGGTAGGAGGCAGAATACGGGGTTAAATATAGGCTTATTAAATAACAAATCAGCTGTATAATAAATTAAATCAGATATAAGAGAATATGTAAGTAAGTAAGTAAGTAAAGTTTATTTCTATAGCACATTTAAAAACAGCTCGCACTGATCAAAGTGCTGTACATAGCGCATTAGCCACAGGGTGATAAAATAAAATAAGAAAAATTAAATAAAACACGTACAAATCAAGCTAAAAAGTACATCGAAAGACAAACAATTACAAACATAGCAGGATAAGACAATTGTGAATATTTGAATATTAATGACAACGGAGAGGTGGATCCATCTGGGACTCACTGAAGGCAGTGACTTGCGACAAATTGATTGCCTTAACAAAGTTAAATAAAAAGAGGATGGTCTTGGAATATAATAACCTTGTATTAGACCTATCTAATGTGGAGCAGCAACATAAAAATAACAGTGATCCAAAACTTTTAGTGCAAATACAACAATTAAAGAATCAGATTAATGATCTATTAGAACAAGATGTTGAGAAGAAAGCTCGTTTTTACAACCAGACATATTACGAATCAGGCCCTAAGGCCGCTAAATTACTTGCTTACGTAAACAAGAAGCGGCTAGTACCATACATAAGATGCGGGACCCAGAAACAAATCAACTAAAATATCATCCTCTAGAAATAGAAGCCATTTTCCTATACTACTACAAAAAACTATATGCCGAAACCTCCAGTACTAAAGTAGAAGCAATGAAACATTTTCTTAACGATCTGGATCTACCTCGTATTGGCAAGAGACAAAATGATTGTATCATAGCAGATTTTTTCACTGGAAGAGATAAATAATGCAATAGCCAACTTAAAATCAAGTAAAACTCCAGGTAGTGATGGTTTTCCAGTGGTATAGAACCTTTAAAGAAGAGCTAGTTCCCGTCCTGCTGAAAGCATTTAATTGGCTTAAAGGAGAAGGTAAACTCCCGCCATCATGGAAAGAGGCACTTATTACAGTACTTCCAAAGGAGGGAATATTGCAGTAACTATAGATAATTAGAACACTTTATCAACAACCGACAGCAAGGATAAAAGTCAATGGATCATTGTATCCATTTTTCACATTGGAGAGGGGCACTAGACAAGGTTGTTGTCTCAGTCCCACACTATTTGCGTTTTATATTGAACCCTGGCCCAGGCAATTCGCCAACATGGTAAAATACAAGGCATTTAAATTGGACACAAAGATCACTTGATTAGTTTATTTGCGGATGATATTGTGGTTCATTTGATGGACCCTGAGACCTCCTTACCTATACTGATGGAAATCCTAGAGGATTTTAGTTATTATGCTGGTTATAAAATAAATATTACAAAGACACAACTTTGGTCATTCAACTATACTCCTTCAAAGGAAATAAGATGTAGATATGATGTAAGATGGGATATGGAATCAATAAAGTACTTAACGGGTGAATATATTTAAAACAAATTATGGAGGTAAACTATAATTTAATTAACCAAAATATTAAAAAGATATTGAAAGATGGTCTACCCCTCCACTGGATTTTAGTAGTAAGATTAGCGTAATTAAGATGAACATTTTGCCTAGATTGCTATATCTATTCAGGCCTTGCCAGTAGAGGTCATCAGTTCTTAGTCTGGGACATGCTTTTTTCTAGATTTATCTGGGATGGAAAGAAGCCTAGAATAAAATATGCAACACTTCAGTCGCCCAAACAATAAAGTAGGAATGGCGTCCCCAATCTTAAAGGATTTTTTTAAGCAGCTCAGTTCCGCCCCTATTTCTTTGGTGTACAATGACAACTATTTTGCTAGATGGAAGGAAATGCACGTTGAAGGTTATCCGATCCAGTCAGTGTTAGGAGAAAAAGAAATCCCCTCATTAGTCAAAGGTAAAATAGACTCTATAACTTCTAGTGCTCTAGAGTTCTGGTTTAACTTTGCAGGGCTAAAACTAAGGAAAGACCAGAGAGTGCTTAGATGGATATCCTTTGACACCCTGTTTTGAAGCCAGGAGTTAATGATGCCATATTCAAGGATTGGGCAGTGAAAGGTATTAAGGCAGTGTGTAGCGATAATAGACAACAAAGGAATTACAGACTTTCCAAACATTAAAAGAAAAATGTTCCCTTCACAATCTGGATTTATTTAGGTATATACAATTTAGAGATTACTACAACAAAAGAATTGAAAATGGAGAACTCACAAGAATGTAATCCAGTTATAAGATATATGATAAATGCTTATAGACCAAATAGTAACTCGTTAAAATCATTTCTATGTTTTATGAAAGAATTATCGAATGTAGGAGCAACTCAACATTATATTTGAAATCAACATGGGAAAAGGAACTAATAATGGAAATTCCATCAAATGTATGGTACATATGTGTTAACCCCAACATACTTCCCGCACCCCGGAGTTCACAACAATTGAGTGTGTTTAGCTGGAAAGATTTGGTGCATTTCTTTTATTACACCTAAGATTAGCAGTATAACATCTTCAACACACCAGCTCTGCTGGAGACAATGTGGCTGCTTAGAAGCTCATCACACACATGTTTTTGGAGTTCTGAAAATTGAAGTCATTTTGGGAGGATGTACATTTAGTTTTGAGTAATGTACTTGGCTATAAGATTCCTTTCTTATGTACTGTCTTGTAATTGGGCCATATTTCACTCGTAACAGTACAGAGGGACAGAAACTGGTATAAACCCGATTGTCCTAAACGGCAACAATGGTTTGAGGTCATACGTGCAATAAGGGAAATGGAAAGGTTGAGCTAGGTTTGAGAAAAGGTGCCAAAAGATTGCAGAAGTGGACATTTTACTTAAAGAAAAGCATAAGGACATTGCAGCTTTGACTCATTAGTGGATAAAGCAGCGACTTGAAATGTATACATTTTATTTCTATTTTTGTATCATCGCCTTTCCTCACAAGACTTGTTTCTCCCCTTTTTTACGATTTATTTTATTTTTATGTTATTTTTATGGTGTTGTTTTTCCATATATCACTCACAAATTGAGGTGACTGTTCAGTTGTTACAATGTACTGAAAATTCAATAAACACTTCACCAGATGCATTTATGTTTTAGCAATAGTGCGTCGTAATTTCCCAATACAGAATTAACACATCGCCAAAATGTAAGTCTCACAGACAAGATATGGTATGATCAACATGAACATGAATATGAATTCATGAATACAAAAATGATTTTGTATAATTTTAATGTAACTAACATTCGCTTAAAAGATTGGATGTGTTTAATGTGGTGAAAGATGTCGATTTAAAAAAGATAACGTAGCAGCAAGTAGTTTAGCTAATTATAATAAATATACAAACATTAAACATTTTTAAACCTTATGTGATCAGTGTTAAAAATAAATGTACGTTGCCCCAAAATTTCTTTCTTTGTAAAACGTCAACGTTAAAAGTAAGTAGTACTACCTTGCATTTTACTCTGGTCTTATGTTATCTGCATTTCAACCTGAGCTCAGAGCCGGTACTATGGATTTTACTTATTGTTATTTACAAACATTAACAGTGTTAAAAAAAAGCTTGTGACATTTTTTGTATTAATACAGCTTTTAAAAATTATATTGTATTCTCCTTGACGGTTACACAATAGGTGAAAAATGTAAGATGAGATTCAACTTTGCACCCTGCCCCAAACCTTTTTTTTTTTTTTTTTTGTAAAACACCAACGTTAAAAGTAAGTAGTCTATCTTGAAGTATTTAATAGTAAGTAATACTACCCTGGTCTCATGTTATCTGCATTTCAACCTGAGCTCAATTATTTATCATAATCATTACTTATACAAAATATATACATACAGGAATGAATGCAACTGACTATTTGATGGCCTGTTCAGAGAATGACCGACACATTATATATCACTTAAGAGCAGAAACTAAGAATTTAAGACCACAACTATTTATCCTCCTAAAGTTATCACTGAAGGGTGTTGAAACGTCCACTATGATTACATCAAAACTCTGACTCAAACAAGGTTCTTGTTATTTACTAAAAAAAGAGAGGATTTAAGAAAACTATAAGAGATTGTTAAAAAATAAAAAATATAGGGAGCTTGTCCCCACAAGCGAACTTCTATTTTATTTTTGAATTGGTATATCCAAATGTGATATTGTTCGACTTTGTAATTCTATTATTGGTATACAATGTTCTGTAAATTTTAGATTATTTTAATTGTCTTTGTTTCTATCTACAACATCTATCAATGTTGGAAGATCTCTCTTGGAGTAGACTAGTTTCTCCCTTTAACAGAGCAAGGGCCTCTAGCTTGCAGTTGTCAGCTAGAGGTGCTAGAGGTATGAAAAAAAATCAAGTATACTCACCATAGCTTTGTTAGCTTATACCTTCAAACATCTGAATTGATAAAGTAATGACTTCCCCATACTATATGGGGACTTGTAAAAAACCAAGTTAACATGGTTGGTTGGACCTCATTTGCATGTTATTTACATAATTCACACAAATTCCATCGTGATTAGTGGGACTTTTGCAACAAATAAATTAAATAAAGGTTTAATTTACAGATTTAATCCAAGTAGAATGAAAATATGCATAAACAGTACTTTAATAACAAAATTTGTAAATTCATCTTAGCTTAGTTGTTTATAGATAGCGTATATATGGAGCATGAAGCTTGAAAAGGTGAGTGATTCAAACCATCACTTTTGCATATCACACATCGTAACATAGCAAAACATATGATTATACAGTTGAAACCAGATATTTACATACACTTCAGAAAACTTGTCAGTAAACTTTTTATTTCTTTACTGTCATACATGAAATCAGAGTAAACTTTTTCTGTTTTAGATCTCCATTTGAGTTAAAGGCATGCCTGTGGATGCATATAAAGGCACACCTCAAACACAGAGCCTCTTTCTTTGACATCATGGGAAAATCAAGAGAAATCAACCAAGACATCAGGAAAAGAATTGTGGACCTCTACAAGTGTGGCTCATCCTTAGGTGCAATTTCCAGATGCCTGAAGGTCCCACGTTCATCTGTTCAGACAATAATACGCAAGAATAAAAAACATGGGAATGTACAACCATCATACCGCTCCGGGAAGGAAGACGGTTCTGAGTCCTAGAGAGGAAGGTTTTTTGGTGTGAAATGTGCGAATCAATCCCAGGACAACAGCAAAGACCTTGTGAAGATGCTAGCTGAAACTGGTAAGACAGTGTCATTATCCACAGTAAAACGAGTCCTGTGCCACCATGAGCTCTGGGAGAAGAAAGCCATTACTTCAAAACCACCGCAAAAAGCCAGACTACAGTTTGCAACTGCACATGTGGACAAAAATCTTAATTTCTGGAGACATGTCCTGTGGTCTGATTGAAACAAAGATTGAACTGTTCAGCCATAATGATAAATGGTATATTTGGAGGAAAAGGGCAAAAGCTTTGAAGCCTCAGAACACCATCCCAACTGTGAAGTTGGGGGTGGTAGTATAATGTTGTGGGGCTGCTTTGCTGCAGAAGGGACTGGTGCACTTCACAAAATAGATGGCCTCACATGAGAAAGAAATGTTGTGGATATATTGAAGCAACATCTGAAGGACGTCGGCCAGGAAGTTAAAGCTTGGGGCAAATGGGTCTTCAAATGGACACTGACTACAAACTATTGTAGTAAAGCTTGTGGAAGGATACCCAAAACGTTTGGCCCAAGTGAAACAGGCAATTCTACCAAATACTAAGGAAGTGTTCCGCGTTGGGGGGGTGTGTGAGTGATGATGATGATGAAAGGGATTTAGGAGAGCCGGTTGCCGTCCAGTGGTGCAAATAAACACGGGTGTTGGGAGGTTCTGGGGAGACGGATGACACCACTCCAGATCCTCTGGGAAGAAAAAATCACACATTACAAAAAAAGCATTTGAACTATTTTGGCAAATAATTAGCACATACAAATTCAGGGACCCACCATTTTGTTGGGTCTTTGTGTCTGACGATTTTAGGGTCTATAGAGGGTCCGCGGGCAGGGCAGAGACTGTTGGTCAGCATCCCCAAATATCAATCTTTTTTTCTCATGTTTTCATAAGAACTCCTTATTTTGTCTCTCTTCTACGACATAGTCCATGGTATCAAACTGTTTCTTCAAAATCTCCCAGTCACACCATTGTATAAAGAAGACGCTTTTAAACTATTTTGTTGTATTCCTCGTTAGAACAGGGTATGGTTTTAACTTCCATTCTTCAGGACCACGGGCTGCAACTAACTTCTCCCTTTCGCTGCATACGCTTAAGGAAAATAAAATCCTCTGTAGGTCTAGTGAAACGGTCTGCTTCACACTCCATAGATACTGGCTATTGCTACTGCTGTCCCAGCATTGACACATACAGGTAAGCCAGGATTGCTATCAAGCAGTCCGGCAGACAACCTCACTTAAAAAGGCCTTCCAGTCTTTCACAGAGATTGTACAGGCTGTTTTGGCTTGATACAAAGAGCCACAAGACAGATCCTCGGGTTTTTTTGTAAAATTTATTTCCAGCAATACAGTACTAAGGAGATGACTATCCAGAAAGCATGGCTACAGAAAATCACAATAAGGGAGAAATTGGCGTTTTTGACCACAACTACACAGTTCTCCAGCAGCTTAGGGCATATTCGGGCCAAAAGACATTGAAAGATAACGGCATCCGATTCCAGATGCCCTTTAACAGGATGCGATCCACTGGGAAAGCAGTGTGCAGGTGTACAGCAGTGCCGGGGAGACAGCGGGATATAGTGTGGAGGTGTCAGAGAAAGCGCTTTGGTAGGTGTAGCCCTTGAGAGCAGTGCCAGGTGAGCTAGAGTAACGCCCTCCAGGAATTTCCCAGTGCAGACACCGGATGAGTAGTAGTGTTTCAAAACAGACGGTAAATAATTGTCCCATAATATACATCTATTGTTAGCTCAGACCCACATCCAGATGTTGGGTCTGGGGAACTCACCATTGGCAGGGCTCAATCCGATGGGCGGATAAACGGAAGTCTTTCAAATTCCCTCTGCACTCATAGACAACCAGAGGAACGCTTAGGTGATAGATTAAACTTTGCCATATCTGGTCGGCAAAACTCATCTTCATTTTTTAAGAATGACTTCAGTGCTTAACCCAAGTTAACAGGTAGCAGCTAACGGAGTAGGTGAATTCAAACAATGGCTAAGTTGCTAAACGCATCTTGTTGTCATTTAAGGACCCTGTTCATGTTGCACAGACATTTTAACTGCATTTTTGTCTGTTAAGAGGCACAAAGCGCAGTCTTTATCTTATCCCCCCAAACTGCTGTTTGCTAAGCTGGAAGCGCTGGGCATTAGCTGCAGCAGCTCCGTGTTGCTACCACTGATCTCGCCTCATTTTTTTTTTCTATCATCAGTACTCACATTGGTATAGCGATCAAGATTAGTGTAAAAATTGACTTTGAAAAACTGACCCCGCTAGGTTCGTCGCTAGATATCTAGGCTACTATATTGTATTTATGTGCTGACTCACGAGAGCAGTGAGAGTTCAGCTCTGTCTACGGGCGCACTTAGAGACTGTTAGTCAAAGTATCATTCCCCCTTCAGTTAAAACTGAAGAATGCTCTTCAGACTTTGGAAGTTTTATTTTGTGTTTGTTATAATGCTTGTTCTAAGCACATTATTGTGCTCCAGTTATCTTTACTTATGGTTTCAATGTTTAGCCTGTGGGAACAGAATGGTGTGAGATATTTTCAGCCCAGCTGTGATGCAGTCTAATGAAGTGAAGTTACTGTCCTTAAATGTGATTGGGTTGGGAAACCCAATTTAAAAGGTCTAAGGTAAATGCCAAATTAAAAAAGAGAATGTACATATTTTTTTGCAAGAAACTCATCTTTCTCAGCAAGAGCATAACAAATTGAAACGGTTTGGTTTTAAAAATACCTATTATAATTAATTTGTGCAAAGTCACAGGAGAGGAATTGCTATTCTTATTGCAAATACACTTAAGTTCAAAGTCATTAAGGAAAGAAAAAAAAGAGAACGAGGGTAGATATATCATTGGTTAAGGAACGATTGAAGAGGATACAGTAACCTTAGTAAATGTTTATGCACCTCCTAATAGTAAACTATTTTTCAAATAACTAATGGATGTAACTGCACTGGAAGGGTGTGTGTTTATGTGTAGGTGATTTTAACATAGTATTGAATCACTACCTGGATACAACTAGTCTAAAGAAAAATAGAATTGAGGTAGCTGATGTCTCTGACCATAGTGCACTATATCTAACAGTTCAACTAGAAGGTAGGAGGCAGAATACGGGGTTAAATATAGGCTTATTAAATAACAAATCAGCTGTATAATAAATTAAATCAGATATAAGAGAATATGTAAGTAAGTAAGTAAGTAAAGTTTATTTCTATAGCACATTTAAAAACAGCTCGGCACTGATCAAAGTGCTGTACATACGCATTAGCCACAGGGTGATAAAATAAAATAAGAAAAATTAAATAAAACATGCATAAACAAGCTAAAAAGTACATCGAAAGACAAACAATTACAAACATAGCAGGATAAGACAATTGTGAATATTTGAATATTAATGACAACGGAGAGGTGGATCCATCTGGGACTCACTGAAGGCAGTGACTTGCAACAAATTGATTGCCTTAACAAAGTTAAATAAAAAAGAGGATGGTCTTGGAATATAATAACCTTTGTATTAGACCTATCTAATGTGGAGCAGCAACATAAAAATAACAGTGATCCAAAACTTTTAGTGCAAATACAACAATTAAAGAATCAGATTAATGATCTATTAGAACAAGATGTTGAGAAGAAAGCTCGTTTTTACAACCAGACATATTACTTAATCAGGCCCTAAGGCCGCTAAATTATTGCTTACGTAAACAAGAAGCGGCTAGTACCATACATAAGACGCGACCCAGAAACAAATCAACTAAAATATCATCCTCTAGAAATAGAAGCCATTTTCCTATACTACTACAAAAAACTATATGCCGAAACTCCAGTACTAAAGTAGAAGCAATGAAACATTTTCTTAACGATCTGGATCTACCTGCGATTGGCAAGAGACAAAATGATTGTATCATAGCAGATTTTTTTCACTGGAAGAGATAAATAATGCAATAGCCAACTTAAAATCAAGTAAAACTCCAGGTAGTGATGGTTTTCCAGTGGTATAGAACCTTTAAAGAAGAGCTAGTTCCCGTCCTGCTGAAAGCATTTAATTGGCTTAAAGGAGAAGGTAAACTCCCGCCATCATGGAAAGAGGCACTTATTACAGTACTTCCAAAGGAGGGAATATTGCAGTAACTATAGATAATTAGAACACTTTATCAACAACCGACAGCAAGGATAAAAGTCAATGGATCATTGTATCCATTTTTCACATTGGAGAGGGGCACTAGACAAGGTTGTTGTCTCAGTCCCACACTATTTGCGTTTTATATTGAACCCTGGCCCAGGCAATTCGCCAACATGGTAAAAATACAAGGCATTTAAATTGGACACAAAGATCACTTGATTAGTTTATTTGCGGATGATATTGTGGTTCATTTGATGGACCCTGAGACCTCCTTACCTATACTGATGGAAATCCTAGAGGATTTTAGTTATTATGCTGGTTATAAAATAAATATTACAAAGACACAACTTTGGTCATTCAACTATACTCCTTCAAAGGAAATAAGATGTAGATATGATGTAAGATGGGATATGGAATCAATAAAGTACTTAACGGGTGAACATAGTTAAAACAAATTATATGAGGTAAACTATAATTTAATTAACCAAAATATTAAAAAAGATATTGAAAGATGGTCTACCCTCCCACTGGATTTTAGTAGTAAGATTAGCGTAATTAAGATGAACATTTTGCCTAGATTGCTATATCTATTCAGGCCTTGCCAGTAGAGGTCATCAGTTCTTAGTCTGGGACATGCTTTTTTCTAGATTTATCTGGGATGGAAAGAAGCCTAGAATAAAATATGCAACACTTCAGTCGGCCAAACAATAAAGTAGGAATGGCGCTCCCCAATCTTAAAGATTATTTTTAAGCAGCTCAGTTCCGCCCCCTATTTCTTTGGTGTAATGACAACTATTTTGCTAGATGGAAGGAAATCGAGACGTACGTTGAAGGTTATCCGATCCAGTCAGTGTTAGGAGAAAAAGAAATCCCCTCATTAGTCAAAGGTAAAATAGACTCTATAACTTCTAGTGCTCTAGAGTTCTGGTTTAACTTTGCAGGGCAGCTAAAACTAAGGAAAGACCAGAGAGTGCTTAGATGGATATCCTTTGACACCCTGTTTAAGCCAGGAGTTAATGATGCCATATTCAAGGATTGGGCAGTGAAAGGTATTAAGGCAGTGTGTACGATAATAGACAACAAGGAATTACAGACTTTCCAAACATTAAAAGAAAAATGTTCCCTTCACAATCTGGATTTATTTAGGTATATACAATTTAGAGATTACTACAACAAAGAATTGAAAATGGAGAACTCACAAGAATGTAATCCAGTTATAAGATATATGATAAATGCTTATAGACCAAATAGTAACTGCGTTAAAATCATTTCTATGTTTTATGAAAGAATTATCGAATGTAGGAGCAACTCAACATTATATTTGAAATCAACATGGGAAAAGGAACTAATAATGGAAATTCCATCAAATGTATGGTACGATATGTGTTAAACCCAACATACTTACCGCAAGTTCACAACAATTGAGTGTGTTTAGCTGGAAGAATTTGGTGCATTTCTTTATTACACCTAAGATTAGCAGTATAACATCTTCAACACACCAGCTCTGCTGGAGACAATGTGGCTGCTTAGAAGCTCATCACACACATGTTTTTGGAGTTCTGAAAATTGAAGTCATTTTGGGAGGATGTACATTTAGTTTTGAGTAATGTACTTGGCTATAAGATTCCTTTCTTATGTACTGTCTTGTAATTGGGCCATATTTCACTCGTAACAGTACAGAGGGACAGAAACTGGTATAAAACCCGGTCCTAAACGGCAACAATGGTTTGGAGGTCATACATCAGGGAAATGGAAATGGAAAGGTTGAGCTAGGTTTGAGAAAAGGTGCCAAAAGATTGCAGAAGTGGACATTTTACTTAAAGAAAAGCATAAGGACATTGCAGCTTTGACTCATTAGTGGATAAAGCAGCGACTTGAAATGTATACATTTTATTTCTATTTTTGTATCATCGCCTTTCCTCACAAGACTTGTTTCTCCCCTTTTTTACGATTTATTTTATTTTTATGTTATTTTTATGGTGTTGTTTTTCCATATATCACTCACAAATTGAGGTGACTGTTCAGTTGTTACAATGTACTGAAAATTCAATAAACACTTCACCAGATGCATTTATGTTTTAGCAATAGTGCGTCGTAATTTCCCAATACAGAATTAACACATCGCCAAAATGTAAGTCTCACAGACAAGATATGGTATGATCAACATGAACATGAATATGAATTCATGAATACAAAAATGATTTTGTATAATTTTAATGTAACTAACATTCGGCTTAAAAGATTGGATGTGTTTAATGTGGTGAAAGATGTCGATTTAAAAAGATAACGTAGCAGCAAGTAGTTTAGCTAATTATAATAAATATACAAACATTAAACATTTTTAAACCTTATGTGATCAGTGTTAAAAATAAATGTACGTTGCCCCAAAATTTCTTTCTTTGTAAAACGTCAACGTTAAAAGTAAGTAGTACTACCTTGCATTTTACTCTGGTCTTATGTTATCTGCATTTCAACCTGAGCTCAGAGCTTCGTACTATGGATTTTACTTATTGTTATTTACAAACATTAACAGTGTTAAAAAAAAAAGCTTGTGACATTTTTTGTATTAATACAGCTTTTAAAATTATATTGTATTCTCCTTGACGTACACAATAGGTGAAAAATGTAAGATGAGATTCAACTTTGCACCCTGCCCCAAACCTTTTTTTTTTTTTTTTTGTAAAACACCAACGTTAAAAGTAAGTAGTCTATCTTGAAGTATTTAATAGTAAGTAATACTACCCTGGTCTCATGTTATCTGCATTTCAACCTGAGCTCAATTATTTATCATAATCATTACTTATACAAAATATATACATACAGGAATGAATGCAACTGACTATTTGATGGCCTGTTCAGAGAATGACCGACACATTATATATCACTTAAGAGCAGAAACTAAGAATTTAAGACCACAACTATTTATCCTCTAAAAGTATCACTGAAGGGTGTTGAAACGTCCACTATGATTACATCAAAACTCTGACTCAAACAAGGTTCTTGTTATTTACTAAAAAAAGAGAGGATTTAAGAAAACTATAAGAGATTGTTAAAAAATAAAAAATATAGGGAGCTTGTCCCCCCAAGCGAACTTCTATTTTATTTTTGAATTGGTATATCCAAATGTGATATTGTTCGACTTTGTAATTCTATTATTGGTATACAATGTTCTGTAAATTTTAGATTATTTTAATTGTCTTTGTTTCTATCTACAACATCTATCAATGTTGGAAGATCTCTCTTGGAGTAGACTAGTTTCTCCCTTTAACAGAGCAAGGGCCTCTAGCTTGCAGTTGTCAGCTAGAGGTGCTAGAGGTATGAAAAAAAATCAAGTATACTCACCATAGCTTTGTTAGCTTATACCTTCAAACATCTGAATTGATAAAGTAATGACTTCCCCATACTATATGGGGACTTGTAAAAAACCAAGTTAACATGGTTGGTTGGACCTCATTTGCATGTTATTTACATAATTCACACAAATTCCATCGTGATTAGTGGGACTTTTGCAACAAATAAATTAAATAAAGGTTTAATTTACAGATTTAATCCAAGTAGAATGAAAATATGCATAAACAGTACTTTAATAACAAAATTTGTAAATTCATCTTAGCTTAGTTGTTTATAGATAGCGTATATATGGAGCATGAAGCTTGAAAAGGTGAGTGATTCAAACCATCACTTTTGCATATCACACATCGTAACATAGCAAAACATATGATTATACAGTTGAAACCAGATATTTACATACACTTCAGAAAACTTGTCAGTAAACTTTTATTTCTTTACTGTCATACATGAAATCAGAGTAAACTTTTTCTGTTTTAGATCTCCATTTGAGTTAAAGGCATGCCTGTGGATGCATATAAAGGCACACCTCAAACACAGAGCCTCTTTCTTTGACATCATGGGAAAATCAAGAGAAATCAACCAAGACATCAGGAAAAGAATTGTGGACCTCTACAAGTGTGGCTCATCCTTAGGTGCAATTTCCAGATGCCTGAAGGTCCCACTGCCTTCTGTTCAGACAAATACGCAAGAATAAAAAACATGGGAATGTACAACCATCATACCGCTCAGGAAGGAGACGGATTCTGAGTCCTAGAGAGGAAGGTTTTTTGGTGTGAAATGTGCGAATCAATCCCAGGACAACAGCAAAAGACCTTGTGAAGATGCTAGCTGAAACTGGTAAGACAGTGTCATTATCCACAGTAAAACGAGTCCTGTGCCACCATGAGCTCTGGGAGAAGAAAGCCATTACTTCAAAACCACCATAAAAAAGCCAGACTACAGTTTGCAACTGCACATGTGGACAAAAATCTTAATTTCTGGAGACATGTCCTGTGGTCTGACGAAACAAAGATTGAACTGTTCAGCCATAATGATAAATGGTATATTTGGAGGAAAAAGGGCAAAGCTTTGAAGCCTCAGAACACCATCCCAACTGTGAAGTATGGGGGTGGTAGTATAATGTTGTGGGGCTGCTTTGCTGCAGAAGGGACTGGTGCACTTCACAAAATAGATGGCCTCATGAGAAAAGAAAATGTTGTGGATATATTGAAGCAACATCTGAAGACATCGGCCAGGAAGTTAAAGCTTGGGCGCAAATGGGTCTTCCAAATGGACACTGACTACAAACTATTGTAGAAAGCTTGTGGAAGGATACCCAAAACGTTTGGCCCAAGTGAAACAGGCAATTCTACCAAATACTAAGGAAGTGTTCCGGCGTTGGAGGGGTCGATGATGATGATGATGATGAAAGGGATTTAGGAGAGCCGGTTGCCGTCAGTGGTGCAAATAAACACGGGGTGTTAGGCGGCGTTCTGGGGGACGGATGACACCACTCCAGATCCTCTGGGAAGAAAAAAATCACACATTACAAAAAAAAAGCATTTGAACTATTTTGGCAAATAATTAGCACATACAAATTAGACCCACCATTTTGCTAGTCTTTGTGTCTGACGATTTTAGGTCTATAGAGGGTCCGTGGCAGGGGCAGAGACTGTTGGTCAGCATCCCCAAATATCAATCTTTTTCTCATGTTTTCATAAGAACTCCTTATTTTGTCTCTTCTGATGACATAGTCCATGGTATCAAACTGTTTCTTCAAAATCTCCCAGTCACACCATTGTATAAAGAAGACGTTTTTAAACTATTTGTTGTATTCCTCGTTAGAAACAGGGTATGGTTTTAACTTCCATTCTTCAGGACCACGGGCTGCAACTAACTTCTCCCTTTCGCTGCATACGCTAAGGAAAATAAAATCCTCTGTAGGTCTAGTGAAACGGTCTGCTTCCACACGATAGATACTGGCGCCATTGCTACTGTCCCATTGACACATACAGGTAAGCCAGGATTGTCAAGGTCCGGGCAGACAACCTCACGAAAAAGGCTCCAGTCTTTCACAGAGATTGTACAGGCTGTTTTGGCTTTGCTAGATAGTTCGACAGCAACACTAGTGTAAACAGCTAATGTCACGTATCCTGCACTGTATCGAATTGAATAACTGTATCCATTGACACCGACATATTCTAGATCAGATGTACATGATTCAGTCATGCTTGTAGGAAAGATCTGTGGACGGAATCTCTTCTTTCTGGGAGCCTGGCTCAAACCGCATGTTGTTCCAGTATTAGCATCGCCGTCGTCTGATACCTCTTTTCGAGGGGCCTGTCGCAAGCCAAATAGTGTTCCAGTCTCTCCACCTCCCCATAACTCTTTTCGGGGGTTAGTGTACAGACCAAATGTAGTGGGTCCTACTCTAGCTGTCTCACCTTCTTCAACATCAGATGATCCTGATTGTTGTCCAAGTGTGTGGATAGACATGGCTGAAAAACGATTCCTCTTGTTTTCACCAAAAGAATTAAAAAAGAAAATCCACAGCTGGTTTTGTTGAAGGGTGAGAAAAAAACGAGTTAGCTAACAGACTAGTTAAAAACTGCAGGTAAAAAGTGAGCAGCCAGCATGAAACCAAGACTTTTAAATCCTACAAGCCACACCCTGCATGAAGATTTAACACCCACAACAATAGCCCTCACATTTACAAGCTAACCATTGGTCTATCAGGCGTTTTTAACACCTTTACAAATGTAAATACAGCATCACTACTAACGTCAGGAGAGGTAACCCTACCCTACACAGTATGGCTGCGACGTCATCACAGCTGCGTGATGCGCACGCATCTTTGATTTCTCACTGGTTCGCTTATTTGAATTGAAAACGCAATTTCCGGTAGAGTGTTGCTGTGGGCATGGGAAAAAAGAGGCGCAGGAAAAAGGGGTGTGTTGGGAAAAGGGGAGTGAACACCGATCCCCGGGCCAGAATGAAGAAGGCACAGCCAGATGAGTACGGAGCAGCGGAGGACGCAGGAGGGCAGAGGACACTGTGAGCCAGACATACGATCAACATGTAATGACAACATGAACTGTGGCTGTTTGTGTCTGTGTGTGTGTGTGTGTGTGTGTGTGTGTGTGTGTGTGTGTGTGTGTGTGTGTGTGTGAGCGTGAGTGTGGGTGGAAATGCATTGACCTTTTGGCTTAGGCCCATTCACGCTTATTAACGCTACTTAGTTGGCTGTAAGAGGAGCCTTTCACATTCCTATTTTACAACCCTGCCTTACACACTTTCAGCTCTCACAGTTGTATGAGAGGCTTACTTTAATTCTGGTCATTGGCTCATTTCAAACGCATCTGTGTTACTCAAACTTACATTCATGGTGTATAGAATGAAAACCCTATCTTTCTCTGTTTCAAGCGGGAAGAAACCCTTTTTATGCTTGAACTTAGCGTTACACCCCTCTTCTCTCACTGGCTCATTTCAAACGCATCTGCGTATTTCCTGTATCTCCCTCATTGGATAATTTAAATGAAGCATCTTTCTACTTCCTGTATCTCACGCATTGCATCATTTAACACGTCATTTCCGGGGACACACCTTCCTTCTAGAAGCTTCCGGAACAGTCCAGTCACACACATCTAGTAGGTATAAATCACATTTTGACAGGTCGTGACCTCTTGACCTCGAGGTCATCCATCAAAACCTGCATATTTGAGTGACATAAACCCCTGCTCTATATCTCTGAAGTAAATCTCTTTAAATGTGCATGTGGCACTTATTCATGTGAATCATAAATTAAGTCATTTGAATTCATTTATAAACCCCTGGACTTCAATAGCTCAGATGTGTTACATCAGATTCTTTTACAACTTTGTGCAAATTCAAAATAAACCTCCTCCCATCTGTTTTCCCTGAAATTTGGAGAGTTGTAATATAGTATGCTGTGCATGTTATTGCTCTGCTGATATGGTAGTATCTCATTCAGACTGTCTGACAGACACAGAGGCCCATTTGTGTCTCTGGTCTCTGACAAAGTTTAGAGGTGGCTGTACGCTACTCTTCATCGGAGGTAGCCTAGAGCACGGATGCACTGCCCACAGCAGAGCGAGTCCACTAAAATTAACTGAAGGTGCTGCACTTACCAGCCGCGCTGCTCAGCGAGTGGACACAAAACGACGGACGGGTCTGTAATACGGTACTCAAATACCTGAAGCCGGGCTGCGCCTGGGATGGCTCGTGAAGAAATGTTCTCACATTTGCAACATTTCAAAGATTCCACAGACAGGGAGCGCTCCTGAACCCCCTCACCGTCTCTGAAAGTATAACTAGTCAATCACGAGCGGCTTGACAGGTAGATCTGCAGATAAACATAAACTCATCATTCAGGCATTTGACCGACCGTGTTGCGATATTTTCTTCCCACTATGGCCACGCCAAGACCCGCCCTTCAGTAGCATTTACACACTACTATTGGCCAGGCATCCATGTACAGGTCCTAGCCCCTGACCAATCCCACGCTGTAAAGATTATACAGACATTCTGCTTTCCCTTAAATATTTTCCAAATGTCACACTCTATGATTTCGCCCGTAGTTTGGCAACCAACGCCAACCACAGAGTGCGAGAAATTTTCCGGCCGCATGGTGGCAGATGGTTTGAACCTACAGAGAGCATTCAAATATGGGTATGTATCACACAAATATTGACGTTAATATGTGAACAATATGGGGCATTCACCAAAAAGTCTAATGCGCAATATCCTTGACCATCAAAGCAGAAAGCTGAATGAGATGCTGGTTTTGGTGATTTTCTATTATTTTGTAATATAAAAGATCTATTTTTATCTTAAGGTCCACAATCTACAGATTCCTCCACACTTTGACCGTTTGACCGATGACGACACCCTTGGAGCAAGTACGTCTGTGTTATTCTGGTTGAAGCAGTACATACTTCATACTTTATACAGTTTTATGTATGAATCATTGGTGTTAATAACATTGTGTTAATGTCTTTGTAAACTTATCTTAGTGCACAACTTCCAGACAACAGTAATGTGTCAACAGAGCATGGCTCAAGACCAGATGAAGAGTTGACCGATGTGGGTCCACAATCTACTGACTCCTCCACACTTGGCGACACCCTTGGAGCAGGTACGTCTATTTGTTATTCTGGTTGAAGCAGTAAATACTTTTTCATGTATGAATCATTCATGTGTGTCGATAAATTAATAGCTGTCCAACTATATAACATTGTACAGAAGTACTGGTTTTGTCCTTCATTAGTGTTCTCCCATTTTGTCTTTTGATATCACATCAACAACAGGCATGCCGTGTGGATCTCACTGTGCGCGTCTCACGAGTGCAGGCTCAATAGAGGCCAATAGGTCGTGCTGGTCCTTTGATTTGCACCGTGATCAAGAACAAGTGGTACTGTGATTGTTCATGGTCATAAAAGAAGACTTTTAAGTGTTCCTCAAAGTTTCAACTAAAAAGTACTTTGTGTTTTACAGCTACGTTATGTCTTGGACCCCAAAAGACCGGGCCATGAACTCATAGTGCGCAACAATATCTGCCTGACCCGTTTAGACTTCTGCACACTTGGCTTGCATCAGCAGATGGAGTCAACCGTAAGTTGCTTGTGGCACATTGTGCTATGAAACAAGTTGACATAAACCCCTGCTCTATATCTCTCTTACTTCCCCAGAAAAAGACGCAAAAGAGGAGGGAAGAGTAAATTGTTGACTCAGCAGACATGACGTTAAAGTAGAAAAAGTTGATCTACTAGACTAGAGAATAGTTGAAAGTAATACAGTTCAATGCCTGAGGGCCTTAACCCTCATGCCCTCTTCGGTCATTTTTGTACATTTTTCTCAAGTTTTTTTTTTTCATTTTGTGATCATTTTTGCTGTGTTACTTCTTATGGCATGAAATTTTGTAGGAATCCTTCTTTTCAGTCACATTTTTTGAATCCAGTGTTTTTTACTCTTACATGTCTTTTATACTTAAATGATTCATTTTGTACCCTCTGGACACCTTCGAGGCAAAAATGTCCACGCACACAAAAACTGTTATTAAATCATCATATATCAATATTTTTTTCTGCTTTTTTTTCATGAATCACTTAAACAACTTCTAACCTAATCAAAACCACCAAACATTCAATCATTTTCAGGATTTTAACCCTTTAAATGCCAGTTTATGTATTTGAAGTATGTCATTATTTATAAAAAAAAAAACACAAAAAATGATTTTTTTCCCATATAATGAATAATATGTAGATGGCGCTTTGGTGGTGATTAGAGGCTTGGATATGTCAAAGATAAGCAACAAAACTGATTTGATTGCATTAGTATTTTTTATGTAATTCCAGATACTCCCTTTGGACACCTTCGAGGCAAAAATGGCCCCATTCACTTCCATTATAACCACATGTTTTGATCTCACTGCCCTTACAGTATAAAACCATGCATTCTGTAATGTCAGCATTTCATTTGGAAGAAAACTAGTCATATTTGACATTTTTACAATATTTCACCAGATTCAACCATTTTGCCCTTGTAGGCCGATGCATGAAATTATAGTTATATTATGGAGCTCTGTGTGTGTTTGTGCGTGTGTGTGTGTGTGTTTGTGTGTGTGTGTGTGTGTGTGTGTGTGCATGCATGCGTGTCTGTGTGTGAGAGAGTTTGTGTAAATCTGGGTGAAAAAAGGGCTTCTTTTGAAGGATGCATTTCATGTGTCTTTGAAGACGTGCTTGAATAAAAACATTGTCTCCTGCATTTGTTGTAAACAAAAACAACTATTAGTGTGTTTATGCACCTGGCTATAGAGAAGGAGAAAGACCTGGAGCAAAGAGAAGGAGCCTTTATCTTCCAGCCAACTGCAGGACTCATCTGAAGATGACACAAGTTTTTGGAGTCTGACAAAATGGTCACTGGTGTCTTCCAATTCTGTGAGTGCCTCTAACCCTTCCTCTGAAAGTGGAGAGGACACTGAAGATCCTGTCCATCCTAACATTGAATGGACAGTGAAGAATTGCCAAGTCTGGTCTCCATCTAATACTGAGACGCTGCGCAACATTCAAGCACCGACCGGCATGATGCCAGAGCCCACGAGATATGCCATATCAAGAATCCATGATGTGGCATCCTCTTTCGACCTTTTCTTCACTCTTGACTTGATCCAGCTGATTCAGGAAATGACAAACCTACACGGGAGGCGTTCAATCTCAGGATGGAGCGATGTGGATGCTCAAGAGAGTCGAACATACATGGGACTTCACACTTGGCTGGTGTGTACCGGTCCAAAGGGGAATCCACCCGGAGCCTGTGGGATGTCCATAGTGGGAGTCTTCAGGGCCACCATGTCCCACAAACCATTTGAAATGATAAGCACCAGTTTACAGCACATGCAGGAGACATGTTGATGATGTTTTTATTCAAGCACGTCTTCAAAGACACATGAAATGCATCCTTCAAAAGATGCCTTTTTTCAGCCCTAAAATGATCATTGCTTGCTTACAGGTTTACGCAAACTCACACACACACACACACACACACACACACACACACACACACACACACACACACACACACGCACACACACACAAACACACACACACAAACACACACACACACACACACACACAAACACACACACACACGCACAAACACACACAGAGCTCCATAATATAACTATAATTTCATGCATCGGCCTACAAGGGCAAAATGGTTGAATCTGGTGAAATACTGTAAAAATGTCAAATATGACTAGTTTTCTTCCAAATGAAATGCTGACATTACAGAATGCATGGTTTTATACTGTAAAGGCAGTGAGATCAAAACATGTGGTTATAATGGAAATGAATGGGGCCATTTTTGCCTCGAAGGTGTCCAAAGGGAGTATCTGGAACTACATAAAAAATACTAATGCAATCAAATCAGTTTTGTTGCTTATCTTCGACATATCCAAGCCTCTAATCACCACCAAAGCCCCATTCCCCTATGATTTATTTTATGGAAAATAATTAATGTTTTGTTGGGTTTTTCATAAATAATAATTGCTTTAAAGAATTAAACGGGCATTTAAAGGGTTAAAATCCTAAAATAATATTGAATGTTTGGTAGTTCAGAGCAAGTTAGAAGTTGTTAAAGTGATTTATGAAAAAAAAGCAGAAAAAAATATTGATATATGATGATTTAATAACAGTTTTTTGGACATGTACATTTTTGCTTCGAAGGTGTCCAAAGGGAGTATCTGGAACTATGTAAAAAATACTAATGCAATCAAATTAATTTTGTTGCTTATCTTTGACATATCCAAGCCTCTAATCCCCACCAAAGACCCATCTAGATATTATTCATTATATGGAAAAAAAATAATTTTTTGTGTTTTTTGTAATAAAAAATGAAATACTTCAAATACATAAACTTGCATTTAAAGGGTTAAAATCCTGAAAATTATTGAATGTTTGGTAGTTTTGATTAGGTTAGAAGTTGTTTAAGTGATTTATGAAAAAAAGCAGAAAAAGATATTGATATATGATGATTTAATAACAGTTTTTGTGTGCGTGGACATTTTTGCCTCGAAGGTGTCGAGAGTAAGTTTTTTTAAGGAGGGCATGAGGGTTAAGTTTCTATATTTTCAATTGTTTCCAGCATTAATTGATGTAGAAAAGGTTAAAAATAGGTACATAAAAAGCCAGTGTTTAATGCTCAAAATGATGTCTCCTCACAAAATCTGGAAACAAAACCAATGCCATTTGGTTGCCAGGCCATGCAGCTGTGACTGGTCCATATGTTTGTGCCAGTTCACCTCTGTGCATCTCTAAATGTAACTGTAAATAATACATTAAATGTTTCATAAAATGAAAAAAATAGTCTTTCTTTTTCCAAAAGAATTACATTAAGTGGGGCACAGAGGACAAGGGCCAAACATTACTGGGCCTTGGCACAAACAAAGTTTGAGAAAGGCTGTGACATGCACAAAATGAGCCATGCTGTGTCTTTTGTCTTGCTGTTGGTATTTTTCAGTCTAGTTTCTGCTGGACCTTTTGGTGGGGAGAGGCCTTGTTTGAAGAATGATTTTCCCTCACTGCCTAGTCTAATGAGATTTGGTCTTTGGCCACCAGTCCCCCTGGTACCCCAAAAATTGTTATTTCTATTTATTTAGTTTTAAAGGATTAGAATGTATGTAAATCAATGGTTCTCATTCTTTAGAATTTCAGTGGTCCTAGTAGATCCCTTTGGTAGACCAATGTTAATTTAACTTTGGGTCCCTGGTCCCTACGCTGAGAACCATTAGAGTGTGTGTGTGTGTGTGTGTGTGTGTGTGTGTGTTTTGTAGTAAAGAGAGAGAATGGGAGAAGAAAGTTTGTGTGAGGTGGACCTGGTCACCACAGACCCAAATCTTCTCAGCTGTTGCTACTGTCATATGCTGCACTGTCTCTTCATGTAGCACATTATGTTTGGCACATTGTATGGGTCACTTTCAAAAAAAATCCCGGGGGGGGAAATACCCCCGGACCCCCCTAGGGAGAACCCCACCACATAACAAATCACAATTTAAACCCTGACAGTAATGATGCTGAATGAGCCAAAGACATTTGCTTTGTACGTAGAAAAAATGTGGGTTCGCCACACCAAATCTCACTCCAAGGTTTGGGGAAAAGTTGGCAGCTCTAGAGAATAACATTGGTAGATTCCCTGATAGATTTGCCTTTAATGCTGTCCACACACCAGTTCTACAACTTACAGTAAGTACAACTTCAAAACACTTGGTTTCAAGACAGGTCCCGTTACCTGAAGTTCCCCAGATCTGAGAGAAGACCTTGTCATAGCTATCTCTGTTTTTAATTTCTTTCTGAAGTCTGCTGACAATGTCCATTCGTGAGCCCCGGGGGTCCACACCACACTGCCCACACAAGCCACGCAGATCGTGCATCTGTAAAACACAATGCACACACACACACACACACACACACACACACACACTTCAAGGCAGGCATTTTCACATGCTTATCGTGATTCAAGATAAAATATGTGCGTCAACTAGCCTAACAAATGACCTTGATGACAATTAAAAGCCTGTGCACCCAGGGACAGCATTGCACCTTTTAGTTTTAATACCTTGACTTTGAGAAGCTCGTCAGTAAGTCTGTCCTCTGTGACGTTCATCTCCAACTGTTCTGCTGGACTGTGTGGGGAATGCACCTTTCTGTATTCTGTGTTGAGGATTACATTGCCACTCCTGGTGTGGGGCCCTATCCAAGGTGCCCAATTGTGGTAGTTAGGACGTACGATAAAAGGGTTTTCCTTGTTACCCATGTAGGAGGGTGGGTGTTGGGAGGAAGGTAGTTGTGGAGTTAATAGCGAACACAGCAGACGTAATCTATGAATATCAATGGGAAAAATTGTAGGATTTATTTTTAAAGGAAGACAATATTTCAGCCAATCTGAATAAAAAGGGATTCAAGTTACCAACCCTGCCAATGTGCAAATGCAAGATTAATGCCATCATATTGGCACATGACCAAATAATTAAAAATGTTTGTGAGGAATAGTCCATGTACTCACTGGGCACCATTCCACAGGAAATCACTTCCATTGCCACCTTCTCCCAGAACTCTTCTGCATCCACCTTGCCATCAAAATCTGCTAGTGGTTCCTTAATACTGCTCACTTTCAAGAAAATTAGTCATGCCATACTCTGTGCAAGTCGAATATACGGACACACAAACACACACGCACTTACCAGGCATACTAAATACTCCTTTATTGTGCAGGTCCATAACCACAGTCACAAGCTGATAACAACAAGTGTTGATTGGCAAGTGGCGGTCCGCCACGGTTAGATTTCTCCCGCCACGGTATCAGAAAAAAGCCGTCTATCAGCAGTGATTGTTAGAGAGTCGCAGAATAGCGTAGACACGCGCTTCAAAACACGCGTGGGCACGGGTGCCACTCAGAGAAAAGGGAGAAAGAAAAAAGAGACAGGCTGTCCGGAGGACCCGGTAGAGATGGCATGTGTGCATCCTTGAGAACTGTAAGTCGTATAGCCTAACTTATATTGTCAGTTCATTTAAGCCTGTATTAGTCTATAGTGCTTGCACATTTTTAGTTTCACCTTCACCTTCTAGCTAAATTGCACGTGGCTGTTGTTTCAATACAACGCCCTTGATATCATATCATGGCATAGTAGGCTAAACCGTGATTATTTCATACATTCATATCCCGAAACATATTGGGGGAAATTCATTCAAAATAATTCCAGCCAAATGACAATTAAAAGTAGGCTATGTTATTTTAACATTTATAACCTAACCTAACTGGCACTGCCTCCATTTTGGTGTCTGCTGTGGTGCGCTGCGCAGCTCGGACCGTGTGCCGCTGCCCTTTTTTTACTCCATAAACTCCGCTCTCAGCTCCTCTGCCAGTTGCTGCATGAACTTCCTCCGGGACATTTTACAGCTGGTGCACTCCTTGGAGAGGATGTGGGTAATGATTCCAGCCAGTTGTAGCATGTATAAAGTTATATGAACACGTAGACAGCTACCGGCCATCTAGGCTACTTTCACAGAGCGAGCGCCCAGTGCTTTTCTTCTGATTCAGAACAGAGTCCATCCACGCCGTAGCCTGCGTTACCGACTCTGGCTATGCCTTCGGCCCATCGGTGATGCCCACTAGAGTCCGGATCAGGCCGAATTTTTCTGTCCGAGCCGGCCCGCGTCCGACAGAGCCGTGACCGAACCCGGCCCGAGCCCAACAGGAATTAAGAAATTTGTGTCCGAGCCCAACACAGTTAAAATCTCATTTTCTTCCTCATACTAATGACACATGTAGGCTACGTTTGTTTGTGTGGAAAGCCCTTTTTTATTAAGCAACTGTAGGAAGGCATTCGGAAATGTCAACAGATGAGCGCATGGGGCAACAAGCGCACATTAAAGGAATATTTCACCGCTGGAAAGCTGAATATATCTTTAAATTGGGTCACTTATGTAGTAGAAATGTGAAAACATTTTTTAAATTGGTGCCTTCTAGGCCGAGAAAAGCCAGAAAATGTGTTTTGGTCTTATATGGATGAAAAACACCAAATCCCAGAATGCACCTGCTTCGTTGCTTTGAGTCCACTCCCAAGCCACGCCTACCGCTTGACAGACCGACAGAGGCATTCAACTCAAGCGTGTTTTATTGTCATTTCAACCATATACACGAAACAACGTTTCATCGTGACTCAAGTGGTGTTACACATTTAACATATATAAAAACGACATTATATAAAAACGACATACGAAACAGGCTACATTTAGTACACACACTTTATAGGCTCCGTAAAGTTCAGCTAACGCATACTAGCATTAGCTCTTGGTGGGCTGTAAACACCAAGCATAAACACAGCCGTGAATTAGTGTGTAATGTAGAATGGTTCGGCATTTAACAGTCACAAACTCCACCAGCAGTTAGCAGTTAAATGGATACAAATCACCACATTTCTGCGCCACTTCGGTGTTAACACAGCCCACCTCTTTTACCTGGCGACAGGAGCATCTCTAGCTCGGGGCTAGCAGGCCTGGTAGCTGGACAGTCCGTAATTATTCAGGCAGGTTTCCACAACAACAAAAACACGGCAGTCTCTGAACTCACGTTGGGAGTGTCGTTGAAGTTGGATGTAGTCCAGTTTGTGGTCTAAATGAGCGGACACTTGCAAGCAGGATCCGTAAAGTTCAGCTACACATACTAGCATTGATGTAGCTAAACACAGTATAAACACAGCCGTGAATTAGCGTGGAATGTCGAATGGTCAGTCACAAGCTCCACCAGCAGTTAGCAGTAGCTAGTTGGATTTTATTTCTACACCAGTCCGTTTAACACAGCCCACCTCCACGGGCCGGCGAGAGCAGCCTGGTAGCTGGATAGTCCGGTTCGGTACACTGTTGTTCAGGCATGTTTCACAACAACAAAAACACAGCAGTCACTGAACTCACGTTGGGATTTTCGTTGAAGGAGGATGTAGTCCAGCTTGTTGTTTAATGAGCAGACACTTGCAAGCAGGATGGCTGGGACAGGTGGACAGCTAGCGTTAGCTTTCCACCTAGCCGATGAGGATGTCCCCTAGCCGGCTAGCGGCATTGAGCGACACCGCTGGTCTCCGTGCGAGGCGAAGCTCACGTTGTGTGCCAGTATTGCGTCTGTAATTACGTTTCCTCCATATTCTCCGATCTGTACCGATGTATCCCGGTTCGTACACGTCCGGTAGTTTGAATGCAGATAATTGTTGTAAATGTTTTCTGCTGAAAACCGAAAGCCTGTTTAGCGAAGATTCAAGATGGCTGACAGTCGTTTTCATTCGGAATACCTCGGCCAGACTCGGCAGTCCAACCCCCTGTGGGCGTGTTGAAAACATACGGAAGTAGATCCTACTACTGGCTGTAGTCCTTTGCCTCTGGCCCAAAAATCTTCCAATGATGCAAAAATCGTCATTTTACGTCATCGGAAGATTTTTTCCAGGCCCCAAATGCAGAAATCTCTCGTCTCAGGGGGACATGAGGGAGGGAGGCACGGTCATTCAGAAATACTATCGGGTTTCTACTGATACAAAGCTGAATGCTAAATCGGTGAAGTATCCCTTTAATAAGCTGTTAAAATGTTCAATGGGTTAACCTCTCCTGATCGCTTCGTTTCCAACCGTGATCAGAAAACCAGGGGAGACTCGTTACCTCCAGGGCCGACGTTATAAAATGAATAACCACTAACTCTGCTCCGGTTGCATCTACAACACGTCTGCTTCCTCTTTCTCTATCTCTCTTCTACCCACTTAGGCTACCACCTTAATGCCCTTAATACCCACACTTGTTACTCGAGACCGCTAGTTTCGTTTCTCTGACAGAGACTGATTATTACTAAGCAGGCCAGCTGACAGTCTTGCCTGGGCCCGGGACGAGATAAGCTTAGATGGGCCCCCCGCGCCCAGATCTCTCCTTTTTCCTTGCTCTTCCTCTCCCCTGCTCTTCCTCTCCTGTTCCTCTCCTCCTGTTCATCTCCTGTACCTCTCCTCTGCTCTTCCTCTCCTGGTCCTCTCCTCTTCCTCTCCTGCTCCTCTCCTATGCTCTTCCTCTCCTATGCTCTTCCTCTCCTCTGATCTTCCTCTAATCTGATCTTCCTCTCCTCTCCTCACATCTCTCACTGAAATTAATGTGATCAGTCTCTGATCCATCCTGCTCAGACCTCTCCGACAGGGCAGCGGCCCCTCCGCATTTTCTCTCTCTCTCTCTCTCTCTCTCTCTCTCTCTCACCGGTAGCCTGACTCTGTCCCTCCCGTTGCGGGGGCAGCGGGCCCCTCCCCATCACCTCTCTTTCACCTGACAGCAGCTGGATCTCTCTCTCTGTCTGTCTCATCCTCTCTGACGGAGCTACCAAACTCAACTCTTTCTGTAAAAGAGAACGTGTTGTCTCAGGCTTTTATACAAGCTAATGGACGTTAACATGAGAGCTGGCCTGTTAGCTTACGTTACATGGCTCGTAAACGTTGGCTGCGCTGTTTCTTACCTTGCTCTACGTTGACAGTTCCAGCTTCACCGTCACCACCTTTTTTTAAAAATATTTGTTTAGGGACTTCCGGTTTGAGAGATGACGGAGTAGGTCGCAAACTGGGAGAGCTCTGTTGTAATCCTGCCTAAATTCGGATAATACACGTTTCTTTACCACAGTTAACTTGTGCAAGCCTGTGTAGAAACTTACTAATAATGGGGAAACCGTCCAAAAAGCAAGTTCAACCCACAGAGGAACCGTCTGAAGAGAACCAAGATGTAGAAACGCAAGCTAACCTGCATGAACGCGTACTACTAGCAACGCTCGCCTACCTTGGCCGACGATGGACACTTCTCAACTCAATGGAAGACCGCGTGTAGCCAAACTATCTGTCCAACTCTCAGCTGACCGAGCAATTATTGACCGGCACGACCAGACTATCCAACAAATCGAAACATCTCTTAACGATGTGGAGACCAGGCTGCTAACCCTCGAAGTCAACCTGCAAGGCCCTGTCCGAAGCTCCAGAGAAGACCCTCAAACTTAAAACGGATGATCTTGAAAATAGATCGAGTGCGCAACAATATTCGTATAACCGGCTTACCTGAAAACGTTGAAGGCTCGCATCCGACCGCTCATGGAGGTATTTCTGAAAGAAACCTTTGGGTCCGGAGGCTTTTCCCTCACCCCCATCCGTCGACAGGGCGCAGAGTAGCTAACTCCCGCATGAAACAGGATGGCCCTCCGCCCGTTCATCGCTCGGATTCACCGTTATCAGGACAAGGAGCGCATCCTGAAGCTGGCTAGAGAGGCTGGGTCCCTCTCTTCCGCCGGATCTGAGATACACTTCTACCCCGACTACAGCGCCGGGGTCTCCCAAGAAAAGAGCAGCGTGCATCTCACAGCTGAGGAACCCGGATTCGGATATCGGATGTTTTTTCCTGCCAAACTCCAAGTCACTGACAAAAACGGTCAGAAATCGCTTTTTCCTCCCCTGAAGCAGTATCAGCCTTTCTTCAAAATAACCGGCCGGGTACTTCCACTTCATGAAGCATTGACTTTGACGGCGTTAAAACCTCTCTGAAGCGGAAGCAGCCATCTTGTTGCTGGTGAGCTTTGTGTTTTTGCTACCCCGCGTTGTGTAAGACTGTTGTCGGCTGTGTAGCCTCCTGTTGAACGGCGTTGCAAACATTATAAATCTGCCACTCTCGGTGCTTATTATGCTCTGATCTAATTTTTATTAGTATGTACTGATGATGTTACACTTTTCTCTCACACAAACAGGTTACGTGAAGCTTCGCGCACGCGCCAACCCCTGACAAAAAATAAGGATGTTTGTTTGCGGTTTCCCACAACACGCAATGTGGCTGATGCTTTTAGCGTGTTAAATTTTTATTTAATTTTAATTCTTTTTTCCTTTACATACACTTCTGTTAATTACTGACGCAGCCACGTCGGAGTGCTGGCTATCTGTCGCAAGAAGCGTCATGGTTTTTTTTTTTTTTCTCTCTTTCTTTTATCTTTAGACATTTATACTGTCTAATTTGACAAACACCTATCTTATAGAGCTGTTTTCAGGTCAAAGTTTTAACACAGACCTCCGTGAATCTTTTGTTAATTCATATGATAGGCCTCCGAGATAGAAGCGCAGCCACATATGCACTCTGCACTTGCCCAACACATACACATACGCTCTCAGTCACTAACACAAGCACAAGCCCTATGAGCTCTGCTGGACGATAATAAGGACATTTTTATATGTTACCCACCTCGCGTCTGTAACATTTCCCTTCCACTGTAGCGGCTGCCCTGGCTATTGCATGTTCATATGTTGATGGTTATGGTTTACAACTGTTCCAATTGCTTTTACCCAGTGTCTTTGCACAGTTACACTTTAAAATCTGTAATATTCTAATTGTTTCGTTCCTTTGTAAAAACAGAGTTCAAGTGTAAGTTAGGTGTTCTCTAAGCTGTTAGCTCTGAGCACTGTTCGTGATCCCGGTCCCTCTTCATTTTGTCGTTTTTTTTTTTTTTTTTTTTTTTTTTTTTTTTTTTTTTTTTTTTTTTTTTTTTTTTCTTTCTCTTTTCTTCCTTTCTTTTCTCCTTTTTATTGTTTTTTTTATCCCCTCTCTACACCTCTGCCCTTGCCGCCGCACACCTCACCTCATAATTTGATAAGATATGGCATCTACATCTAATTTCAGTCAAAGTCGGCCCATTCACTTTGTTTCTCTAAATACTAAGGGTTTGAATACCTGGGTGAAAAGACAGAAAATAACATCCTATCTACAACAATTACATTCAGACATAGCCTTTCTGCAGGAAACCCATCTTAAGAATGAGCATGTCAACTATCTTAAGAAAGGCTGGGTTGGTCAAGTGTACCATTCCCAGTTCAATGCTAAGGCCAGAGGGACAGCAATCCTCGTACATAAGGACATTCCATTTCAACCTGAGGAAGTGATTGCTGATGAAAATGGGAGATTTATCATTGTAGTACGTCTATTCACCAGTCTTGTCATTTTTGATCAAACGTTTGTGCTCCAAACTACGATGACTAACTAATTTAATAAACTGTTCTCTGCCATCTGCGACAATAATTATAAGTTGATAATAGAAATAGAACGATTTTAACTTGTACTTTCAGCACCGTATTAGACAGATCGTCAAACAAGGTCCAACACCTCACCAAATCTGCAAAAGTTGTCAATAATTTCATAGCAAATAACGGTGTTTCGGACATTTGGAGATTCAAATTTGGTAATCAAAAGATATTCTCTCCTTCTTCGTCCAATTCAACATCACACTTATTACCGGATGGACATTTTTTCTTATAGACAATAGACTGCTGGGTCACGTCAGCTCTTCGCACGTATCATAGTATTACAATTTCAGATCATGGTGCTGTCTCATTTCACATAGCTCTTCCCAACTGTTTTAGGCCCTCTCGCAATTGGAGGCTTAACCCCCTCCTCATAGCCGACGAACAATTTGTAAATCACGTTTCTTCTCAAAGTAACTTTTTTATTGAAACCAACACATCCCCTGAAGTTTCCCACTCAACTTTATGGGAGACCCTCAAGCCCTATCTTCGAGGGCAAATTATTGAATACTCTTCCAGGACAAAGAAAGCAAGAGACTCAAAACTCAATGACATCTCCAGAACCATTGCAGAGATTGATGACCGCTACTCCTCCTCTCCGTCTCCGACACTTTTTAAAATGAGACTGCGTCTACAGACGGAATACGACCTACTTTCCACAGACAAGGCCACTTATTTACTTACAAAAGCGCGATTTAAGGTCTACGATTCAGGTGATAAGGCTGGCAGGCTACTAGCCCAGCAAGCTCGCCAAGCCCAGTCATCTCGCCTTATTCCGAAGATTTATAGTGAAATGGGGGAGACCTTGACAGCCCACTCGGAAATTAACGACACATTTAAACAATACTACAGTAAATTGTACACCTCTGAATGTGATGACATTTTTCCACAACTCAATCACTTCTTTGACAACCTTCACTTTCCTTCTGTTCCAGCTGAACAAAAATCCTTGCTGGGAGGCGCGATCTCCAGGGCAGAGATTCTAAAAGCTATTAATTCCTTGAAATGTAACAAAACTCCTGGTCCAGACGGATATTCCTCCGAATTTTATAAAAAATTTGCTCCCACGCTATGCCCTCTGCTCCAAGCAATGTTTAATGAATCTCTGTCTATTGGACAGCTCCCACCCACCCTAGAACGCGCAGGCCGCTTGGCCTTTACTTAAAGGGGTAAAAATCCACTTCAGTGCTCCTCCTACCGCCCAATCTCACTGCTAAATGTGGACTATAAAATTTTGTCCAAGGTTCTTGCGGCTAGACTGGAGACTGTTATCCCACAAATTATCGCAGCAGACCAAACGGGCTTCATCCTAAATAGACACGCAAGCTCAAATTTTAGAAAACTTTTTAACATTGTTTACTCCCCTCCGTCCCGCTCCCCGGAAATGGTCATATCTCTTGACGCTGAAAAAGTGTTCGACCGAGTCGAATGGCAATATTTGTTCGCTACCTTAAAAAAATTTGGGTTTGAAGATTCCTTCATCTCCTGGATAAAACTCCTTTACTCTCACCCTACAGCCACAGTAATTACTAATGGACAGCAATCGGAGCATTTCTCTCTCGGCAGAGGTACACGTCAAGGCTGCACTCTGTCTCCTCTGCTCTTCGCCATTGCCATTGAGCCGCTGGCAATTGCTCTTAGACAATCTGGGGATTTCCAGGGTAAATAGACCGTTGGGGCCTCACACAAAAACTGTCCCTATATGCAGACGACATTCTTTTATATGTCTCTGACCCGCTGAGTTCAGTTCCCTCCATTCTTTACAGCATCCTGGCCCAATTCGAATCCTCTCTGGCTATAAAATCAATTTCCGAAAAGCGAGAGGTGTTTCCTCTTAACCAGGCAGCCACTTTAATCCCTCGTCACACTTTCCATTTAAAATTGCCATCAAGGGCTTTAAGTATCTTGGGGTAGAGATCACGCCTGCTTTCTTGTCCCTCTTCACTAAGAATTTTAACATCCTGTTTGAAAAATGCAAAAATGACATGGCTAGATGGACAAATCTCCCGCTTTCCTTAGCAGGCCGGATTAATCTTATTAAGATGGTTACGTTGCCAAAATTTCTTTACCTCTTTCAAAATATCCCCATCCTGATTAAAAAATCATTCTTTATCTTATTGGAGCAGAGTGTATCTTCGTTTATTTGGAACGGTAAACCACCCAGAATCAAAAGAAGCACCCTCCAAAGACCTAAAAATCTTGCCGGCCTGTGTCACCAAACCATACCTGTCAAGATTTGGATTTGAAAATAAGGGAAATTTTCCGGCGCCCACCGCAAGCAGTCCCACCACCCCAACCAAGCTCCAATATCCCTTACATTTTAAGACAGGTGTACAAGAAAGCTAAAATCACCACTTGATGCAGAATGCTGAAAACATTTACAATTTATAACATTGCTTTTCTTTACATTTTATTTTCATTCCACACATTCTTTTCATTTCATATTGCTTTTCTTTTACAGTTTTTCTTTTCATTTCACATAACTTTTCTTTACTATTTTAGTGAGTTATTGTATAAATTTGTTGCAGACTTGCATTCTTTAAGATTGTTTTGGAAGGAGTGTATTTGTGGGCTGGGCCAGAGTGGTTTACAGAGTGGTTTACACAAGAGTAGAGCGCAAACAGTTCTGTTGTCTAACGTCATCCTATTCTCTGTAACAATCTTTCATACCATGCTAAACACCCTTTCTCAACTTGCATTGCTATGGGGAATGCATAGTAAAGCCTTCATAAGTTTTGGCAGCGCACCGTCTCTGTCGAAGCATCCATCATCCGTCTCTGTTTTTGTTTTTTCCTGCGTTGTCACTCATCATCTGACCTCACACACTAAACTCGCGACAACTGCCATCTACAGTATCTGTAGTAGGCTACTGCAGGTGGCAGTTATTGCGAGGCTTTTTTTTTACTCCGCTCGGACCCGGGGTATTATTTTTTAATAACGCAGGTTAAAATACGGGAGATTTACGGGAAAATACTAATACGGGAGGACGGCGGGAAAGAAGGGTAAAATACGGGACTTTCCCGGCCAAAACGCGATACTTGACAGGTATGCACCAAACCCCAGTAATGGCGGCTCACACATAAATGACTTTGTAAGATATCTAGCACGCCGTGAGCTTGTGGCTACAGGCTTACTCCAATTCAACGACAAACCTCAAAATTACAGAGCATGGAAACGTTCCTTTCAGAATGCAACCAGTGGTTTAAACCTGACAGCGAGTGAGGAGATGGATCTTCTGCTAAAATGGCTTGGCAAGGAGTCAGCAGAGCATGTTGAGCAGATAAGAGCGATACACATCCACCGTCCAGAAGCGGGACTGACTATGGTGTGGGACAGGCTTGAACAAACATATGGCTCAGCTGAAGTAATAGAAAATGCTCTGTTCAAACGCATTGACAGTTTTCCAAGAATAACAAGCAGAGATGGGCCTAAGCTAATGAAGCTGAGCGACCTACTAATGGAACTGCAGGCAGCCAAAGCTGAAGGAGACTTGCCTGGCCTCTCTTTCCTAGACACGGCAAGAGGAGTCAACCCAATAGCACAGAAACTCCCGTTCCGTCTGCAAGAGAAGTGGGCATCGGTAGGTGCATCCTTCAAACGGCAGAACTGGGTGCCATAGCCTCCATTTGCCTACTTTGTAGACTTTGTCAGCCAGCAGGCTGGCATCATGAATGATCCAAGCTTCAGTTTCATCGCCCATGCAGACACGGCTTCTAGGACCGAGAAGACAGCTTGGAAGTCAAACAGACAGCGTGAAGTCTCTGTCCATAAAACAGAGGTATCTCCCAGGGCAACATCTGACACTGGCGAGCCCCCAACAAGGTTGGACGACAGTGATAAACTATGCCTACTGCATAAAAAGCCACACCCCCTGCGTAAATGTCGTGCATTCAGAGAAAAGCCCATTGAAGAGAACAATGTGTGCTTTAAGTGCTGCTCTTCCACATCTCACATAGCAAAGAACTGCAGAATCAAAATTCAGTGTTCTGAATGTAAGCGCGAAAGACACAACACAGCACTCCACCCTGGACCCGCACCCTGGATGCAAGAGGCGGACCCTGCTCCTGAGCACGGCGGGGAGGAGCAGGAAAGTTCCCGGTCTCACTCCCAGTCTCATGTGACTAACAACTGCACAAAAGTCTGTGGTAGGCAGCTAACAGGCCGTTCTTGCTCCAAAATATGCCTCGTAAAAGTGTATCCAGCTGGCCAAAGAGAAAAGGCAGTGAAACTGTATGCAATCCTCGACGAGCAGAGCAATAGGTCACTGGCTCACTCACAGTTCTTTGAAGTGTTCAGTGACCAAAGTCCAAGCGCTCCTTACACACTAAGAACATGCGCTGGAGTAAAGGAATCATCAGGAAGAAGAGCCAGTGGCTATGAAGTGGAATCTCTGGATGGAACTATTTGCATCTCGCTACCGAGTCTCATAGAATGTAACGACAACCCAAATAACAGAGACGAAATTCCAACACCTGAAGTGGCTCTTCATCATGCTCATCTACAGTCAGTGGCACACCTCATCCCAGACATTGACCCACAAGCCCCCATTATGCTTCTCTTAGGACGGGACATTATCAGAGTGCATAAAGTCCGCAAACAGGTGAACGGCACTCACAACCTGCCCTACGCACAGAAGTTGGACCTGGGGTGGGTCATTGTTGGTAACGTGTGTCTAGGTAACATCCACAAACCTCTGACAATCAACGCCTTCCACACAAACACCACAGAGCTGAAACGCCCCACTCTCTTTGAGCCATGCCCTAATGTGTTCCATATTAAAGAGAAGTTCAGCAACATCCAGGTCACCAGTCACCCCTGCACATATCCTGTTGATCAACCTACATGTGAAGTTCGACCACCTGGGATGCACTGTGTTCTCAAGGCGGACCACGAGGCGAACCAGGTGGCTACTTCCATTCAAGATGCCACATTTATGAAGATAATGGATGAAGGGCTACGAAAAGACTCAAGCAACAGTTGGGTGGCACCGTTACCTTTCAAGATTCCACGCCAGCGGCTCCCTGACAACAGGCCACAAGCACTGAGGCGTTTAATGTCTCTCAAGCGTAACTTTGACAAGAAGCCTGAAATGAGAGAGCACTTTATCAGCTTCATGGACAAGATGTTTAAGAATGGCCATGCTGAGTTAGCCCCTCCTCTCAGTGAGGAAGAAGAACGATGGTACCTACCGACATTCGGAGTGTATCATCCAAAGAAGCCAAAGAAAATCTGTGTGGTGTTTGATTCCAGTGCCCAATACAACAGCGTGTCTCTCAATGATGTGCTGTTAACTGGACCTGACCTGAACAACACGCTACTTGGAGTTCTGATCCGCTTCAGAAGAGAAGCCATCGCCTTTACAGCAGACATAGAACAGATGTTCTACTGCTTCCTGGTAAGAGAAGAAGACAGGAACTTTCTACGCTTTCTGTGGTTCCAAGACAATGACCTCTCCAAAGCTGTTGTGGATTACCGCATGAGGGTCCATGTCTTCGGTAACAGCCCATCACCTGCAGTGGCTATTCATGGCCTGCACCAGTCTGTCCAAGTCAGCGAGTTCCACATCGACCCAGACGTAAGGCACTTTGTGATGCGCGACTTCTATGTAGATGACGGCCTGAAGTCCCTGCCTGCAGCTGAAGCTGCTATAGATCTGTTAAAAAAGACAGGATGTTCTCTCAAGGTCGAATCTAAGACTGTACAAGATCGCAGCAAACAACAAAGAGGTCATGGACGCATTTCCATCCAGCGATCATGCAAGCGACCTCAAAGACCTGGACCTTAATGCAGACGTGCCACCAATGCAACGCAGCCTCGGACTCAATTGGAACCTCCACACAGACTGTTTCCTCTTCGATGTCTTCAATGAGAGGAAGCCTTACACCCGGCGTGGTGTCTTGTCGACGATCAATAGCCTCTATGACCCGCTTGGATTTGTTGCGCCAGTCACAATCCAAGGCAAGGCTATCCTGCGAGAGCTTACTGCTGAGAATGGTGACTGGGATGCTCCATTGCCTCAAGAAATGGAGGCTGCCTGGACTTCATGGAGAGCATCTTTGTCCGAGCTGTCTGAGCTTTCCATCCCCAGACGCTACACAGCAGCTTCACCATCAGCAGCCAGCAGAAGAGAATTGTGTGTCTTTTGTGACGCGTCAGTGAAAGCCATCGCTGCTGTGTCTTACTTAAAAGTCACAGACGTTGGTGGGAACAACCAGGTTGGATTCGTAATGGGGAAAGCCAAGCTGGCACCTCGCCCTGAACACACAGTGCCAAGACTGGAACTCTGCGCCAGTGGCGCTATATACCAACAGATCAGAACCCTGCAGATCACGCAACACGCTCTGTCCCTGCTGCCCACCTAAAAAACACCAACTGGCTGAGTGGACCCAAGTTCCTGTCCAGACCAGAGCCCAGCACCTCTGAAGGTGCTTACAACCTCATTGATCCAAGCTCAGATCCAGACATTCGGCCTCAAGTGTCCACCTTCAGCACTACAGCCTCACACAAGCAGCTTGGTTCTCAACGCTTTGCCAAGTTTTCGACTTGGAAGTCCCTGTGCTGTGCATTGACTCGTCTTGTTCACATAGCTCGTCATTGTAAGACAACCCAGAGAGAAAACGATGCCTGTAAGAGCTGGCATTACTGCAAAGGAGAATTTTCTGTTGAAGAATCCAGTCAAGCTTCAGCCATAATCATCCAAGCTGCACAACAGGAAGTCTATGGCCAAGATATCAAATGTATTCAAAAACAAGAGAGGATACCAAAAACCAGTCCTCTGAAAAATCTGGATCCCTTCATTGACACTCGTGGCCTTCTAAGAGTCGGAGGTCGTCTCCACCACTCAAGCCTTGATCAGAGTGAAAAGACTCCTTTGATTATCCCTGGCCAGCATCACATTTCAGTTTTCCTCATCAGACACCACCACGAGCAGATCCACCACCAAGGCCGTCACTTTACAGAAGGGTCTGTCTGTTCAGCTGGCTTCTGGATCGTTGGTGGGAAGAAAAGAGTGAGCAGCATTATCCACCAATGTGTAACCTGCAGGAGGCTCAGAGCTCCACTCAGCATCCAGAAAATGGCTAGTCTGCCACCTGATCGTCTGTCAACAGACCCTGTTATGGGTCAGTGTCTGTCTCCCTGTCCCAGCCTGTTTTCCTGTTTCCCCTTTCCCTTATGTGTGTGTTGTCTGTGTCTGTCTGCGTGTCACTCAAGAGGATTTAGGTCTAGGGGCGTGGCCACTCTCACCTGCTCTGCTCCAGCCAGCTGCAGATCATTCCAGTAATCAACCAACAGCCAGCTGCAGCTCACTCCAGTAATCAACCAACAGTTATCTACCCGGGCTGTTCACCTCTTCAGCGCCAGTTCGTTGCAACCATTCCTGTGGTAACGTGGCTCCACTCTGTGCTCGAGAGAATTCAGTCTTGTTTCTAGCATACCTGTTGCCTCCTTTGTGCTTGTCTCACGCTTCCCATCTCTGTTCAGATCCCGCTCTCTGGACCTGCTGCTTTTCGTTCTCATCTGCCTCCTGGCGCGCCTGCTCACCTCGCAACTCCGTTCTCAACCAGCCTTTCCACCCAGCTCGTCTTCGCTGCCTGGCCACACACCCGCCGTCTGATCTCCAGCTTCGACTCCACCTGGAGCTGCTCTCCTGGCCATTCCCTCCTGCACTATCCACATTGTGTCCAATAAAACACTGCTAACCGCTCATCTGTGTTTGTGTGCCTGTTCTCAGTCCTGGGTCCGACTAGAGCCTAACAGACCCTCCATTCACAAATGTTGGTCTAGACGTGTTTGGCCCTTGGACTGTCTCCTCACGTAGGACCAGAGGTGGATTTGCATAAAGTAAACGGTGGGCGGTGATCTTTACATGCATGAGCATAAGAGCCGTGCACATTGAAGTCATAGAATCCCTCGACACATCCAGCTTCATCAACGCGCTACGGCGTTTCCTTGCTGTGCGCGGGCCAGTCAAACACATCCGTTCAGACCGTGGGCACCTAACTTCGGCCCGCCTCGTAAAGACTTAAAGATACCTTCAAACATCGAGAGCACTGCTGTGAAGACTTACCTGTCAGACCAAGGCTGTACTTGGACATTTAATCCTCCACATGCATCCCACTATGGTGGCGCTTGGGAAAGAATGATCGGACTTGCCAGGAGAATTCTGGACTCAATGTTTCTCCAGCTGAAAAACAAACTTACACACGAAGTGCTGGTGACTTTCATGGCAGAAGTGGCAGCAATCATCGACGCCAGGCCTCTTGTTCCTGTAACCACAGACCCTGATGACTTGTTCATACTCACACCAGCTGCTCTTCTCACACAAAAGGTGAACATTGTTCCTGCTCCTGCTGGCGAGTTTGGAGTAACAGACCTCTACAAGTCCCAGTGGCGACAGGTCCAACACCTGTCCAACACCTTTTGGGACCGCTGGAGGAAGCAATTCCTCCCAACACTGCAGTCTCGCAAAAAGTGGCAGGCCACCCATCCAAACATCCAGCCAGGATGTGTTGTTCTCCTCAGGAACAGCCAAGTACCAAGAAATGAATGGCCTCTTGGACTGATAACTCAGACTTTCCCTAGCAAAGATGGGAAAGTGTGACAGGTTGAGGTGAAAGTTATTAAACCAGGAGGGACTGTTCTCTTTCTTAGGCCAGTCACTGAAATAGTGCTTCTCCTACCTCCATATGTTTAAGTAAATGGACTGTGCTTATATTGTTGGGTGACATGTATTCACGTCAGGCGGGGAGTGTTTTGTTATAAATAAGCTGTTAAAAGTAAGAAGTTAATTTGCCTCAAGTCTTATGAGTTCTCTATTTACGTTGCTGTCACTTTAAGACTCTCAGCTGGTAACCGCTATGTCGCGTGAGCGGTAGTTAGGAACTAAACGAACGCTACAAACTAACGGTTCAGTGAATCATGGTTGTAGTGTAGCAAGCCAACTACAGCTACATTTGCCTACATTTATGCCTAGAGTAGCATTGTTGGTATGTATTCATTCACTGTTTTTTAAACAATTACATAGGTTCATAGATCATTAGTTTGATGTCAGTGTTATTTTGTGTTAAGTCTATATTACAAATGTCCGTGATCGCTGGCTTTGGTGCTGTGACTAGCGTTGCATGGTTGCTAGGCAACTATAAGTCCCAGGACAGGCTAAACTCGTATGAATGAACGTAATATTGTTTACATGTAAAAATATCTTTGTACAGCATAATCACTATCAGTTTAATAGTTATGAATTATATTGTGTAACGGTAGAAAGGAAATATTTGAATTGATTAAATTACATTCTGAACAGAGGCTATATAGTATGTTAAAAGCTAGCATAGAATTGATTAGTCTGTTTTTGTATGTTACAGTTTCACACTTTCCTTGAAACGTCAATAAACCTGTGGACGTGGGAACGAGTCTTGATGTTAGGAGAGAGTTTAGCTGGCTGTCAGTGTATAGAGCAATACCGAAGACGGCATAGTATTATAAAGCTAACAACGGTGTCCGATTTCAAGTTAATGAATATTTGTGAAGATTAGCTAGGGGTTTCGTCAGCTGCGACTGTCCCTTCAATCCTAGCTATATGTAGCTACAAATCACGGATAGTTAGCTTCATTTTCGGCGTAATTCGATTATATTTACAGTTTGAATTTTGCCACGCCACTTATACAACATCTAGCTAAATGTTTTATAAAGCTAACAACGGTTTCCGATTTCAAGTTAATGAATTTTTGTGAATTTCAGAGGAATTCTAAGAGGAGACTAGCTAGCTCTCATTGATAGAGCTACATCCAGCCGCAGGCTCTATCAATGAGACTCGTGGACAAGAGGCGTGTATTTCATCGATCGTTTGTTTATATAACTCAACACATTATAATTACACACATTATAAGATTAACTGGAACCTGTGGTAAGAGATTGCTGGCGTAACAAGTTAGCTGACCGCGCTCTCACTCACACACATGGTATCCAGACATGTCCATGTTGACTGGATTTTGAACATCACCAACAACTTTGGAAAGTATTATATACATTTAAATCGACATGTACAAAACATATTTGAACGAAAACTTGCATATAGACTCGGAGGACCCTCGTGACAAAAAGTTATCAAAAGAATTTTGCTAGCTAAAACAATGTGCAAGTTATGGAGGACCAACTTCCTGTAGGTGGGTGTGGAAACAGGTAAGGTTGTATCTTGCCAAAGGCTATTCCGATGGACACAAAACTTAAAAGAGTTGTTCCTCATGTTGTTCCTCATGTGCCAAATATGGTGTCAATTGGCCATTAGATGGCACTGTTTTCATTTTTTTAATTAATTAGCAAATTCGCTTTGAGCGAAACCTACTTTTTTTAACTCCTCCTACAGCTCAGTCCCATCTGCACAAAAATGTGCACGTAGACTCGGTGGACCCTCATGACAAAAATATATCAAAAGTATTTTGATACTGTAGTGGAAGTTTCCTTTGCAGCAGGGGGGTTTTCAGTTTAGTAAATTGAAACAAATAAGACAGACTGAGACTAAAACCAAGTTGGGTTTTTGTATTTTATTAAAAAAGATATATTTGCAAATATAGGAGCAACATCATTTCACAAAAGGCCGCAGCCCAGTGTGGAGTCAGTTTCTCAAATGAGTGAACAGAACACCAGGCTTTTATGCATCTTCAGAGTGACAGCACAGACGCACTTGGAATATTATGACGCTACAATTCTTACAGGCAATCTGATACACATGAAGACAATCAGAAAAAACACATCTCAAAGCCATTTCACCTCCTCCTCCCTGTACGATAGTTTTAGGGTGACCTTGTAGCCCCTATCTGTTCAGACAAACAGTGCTCACATTATGTTCCAGACTGGACGTCTCAGCAGTTAGAATCAAAATCTGCATGTGGGAAATGAGATCAACTCTTTCAGCATTTGTGAGAGAAGTAAAGTACGAATTAA
Source organism: Perca fluviatilis (assembly GCF_010015445.1). NCBI lineage: Eukaryota > Metazoa > Chordata > Actinopteri > Perciformes > Percidae > Perca > Perca fluviatilis. Next base: position 7,247,386 of record NC_053129.1, on the reverse strand, counting down.
ACATAAAAATATAAGGAATTAGGCTTGAATGTAATTTTCCCATTACAATACCTAAAACAATGCGCAAGTTACAACTTCCTGTAGGGGGCTGTAGAAACAGGAAGTTGCTTATCTTACCAAGATTTATTCTGATTGACACCAAACATGACCCAGTTTTTCCGCATAGGGGCTTGAGCATCCATGCCAAATGTAGAGTGAATCGGCCATTAGATGGCACTGTTAGAATTTTTTTATTAATTAGCCACATCGCGATGTATGTGAAACCTACTTTGTCTAACTCCTCCTGGACTGTGAGTCCAATCTGCACAGAAACTTGGATATAGACTCGGTGGACCCTCGTGACTTAAAGTTATCAAAAGAATTTTGATAGCTAACGCAATGCACAAGTTATGGAGGACCAACTTCCTGTAGGTGGCTGTTGAAACAGGAACGGTTGTATCTTGGCAAAAGTTATTCCGATTTACATGAAACTTTGAATGTGTGGTCTACATGTGATATTGAGCCGCTTCCTATACTCTAGCCACACCCATGTACACTGACTACGCACCCTTTCATAACTTGTGAACCATTTAAGGTAGACTCTTGTGAGAGGTATCATTGAACTCAGCAAAGAGTTCCTTTTTCTAAATGGTGATGGTTTGCCCCGCCCCATATGCTTAAGCCACGCACCTTTACCCCTCTTGTACACTGTTTTGTGAAGTATCATTGAACTCAGGAGAGAGTTCCCTTTTCATTGGTGACGATTTGCAATGTCTGAGTGCCGCACAAATGCATGGCCACAAGGAGCATCGTACGCCAGTACCCCCGACTGCAAGAAGGCGAGGGCCCGTTCATCGCTGCTTGCAGCTTAATTAGGGCCCGAGCATGAAAGTGCGAGGCACCTATTGTTTTTGCTCAGATTATTAGGGCCCGAGCACGAGAATGTTGCTAAGATTATTATTATTCTGCACGTTGCTCGCATTTTTGAGGGGCTTTGGCTTAACTTGGACATAGTTGCTCCGATCTTCACCAAATTTAATGACATATTGCTCTAATCATTGCGGACATATTTCCCATTTACCTTCATTAGCTCCGCCCAACCCGGAAGGCGGCCATTATTAATTATTAATTTTTCATGTGTTTTACATTCTTTTGAACTAGCCCTAGGCAGTGATTTGAATCTTCTTGAATCTTTGCAGGTAGTATCTGTTGACCCTCATGATGAAAAGTTATCCAAAGAATTTTGATCATTGAAAAGATGCGGAAGTTGCGTTATCTTGGCAACAATTATTCCGATTGCCCCGAAACTTGAAAAAGTTGTTCCTCATGGCCGGTTTAGCGTCTGTTCCAAACTTGGCAGCAATCGGCCATTAGATGGCGCTGTTTTAATTTTATTTCAATAATCTGCAAAATATCGATATATGGGAAACCTACTTTGTCTAACTACTCCTGGGGCGTGAGTCAGATTGGCACGAAAACTAGCACATAGACTCGGAGGACCCTCATGACAAAAAGTTATCAAAAGATTTTTGATAGCTAAAACAATGCGCAAGTTATGGAGGACCAACGTCCTGTAGGTGGGTGTCGAAATAGTGAGGGTTGTATCTTGGCAAAAGTTACATGTGGTCTACATGTGATATTGCGTCCACCAGTAACCCCTGTGGCAATGAGCGAGGGCAGATTTAATTATTTTTGTTTTCCTATTGCACATTTGCGAGGTGGTGAGGCAGGAGGTAATAGTGTTGAACACAGACAGCAATAATGGAGTGAGGCAACCTGATGACCTGAAATATATATTTCAACATCAGTATCAGCATTTGGCATTTTTTCTTTAAGTGGGATGGATTATGTTTATGACAACATTTACAGTGTGTAAGGTAGTTCGCTAAAACTGACTTTTACAGTTTTTCTCAATCGATTTGGTACATTTCTCTAAACTCAGGTAACAGCTCTCAAAACAGTTAACACAGTGATCTGTACACTTTGTAATTGTCGTAAACAGATTAATTTCTTCATTTCATACAAATTACAAGGGGAAACGAAACGCCACACGCCGGCCACAACAACGGGACGGACCGCCACTCGCGGTACGCGATCCCCGGGCACAGGGGAACACAACAACGGGGAAATGAAACACCACAATGGGGAAATGAAACGCAACAATAACGGGACGGTTGTGGTTAGGAAAAGAAGAAGGGGGAAAGGAACCGTCACATGCGGGACACGCCGACAACAGAGGGACGGTTGTGGTTAGGAAGAGAATAACGAGGAAAAGAACTGCAACATGCGGGACGCGATCCCCGGTGTCCGGGGTGAAAGTCCTGTGTTTTTTTGTTTTTAACCTCCCTGCGCGGACTTTCGCCTTATCAATACTACTCGCTACCATGATCGTTCTGTGATCACGAAATATGCTTCCCATTGAAATACATTGCTTTAAAATTCATAATCGCCACACGAAAAAAACGACATTTACGTGTCCTGTCCACGACTTAATCGATTCAATAACGTAACCATATCACGAACTGCCATGAGACCGGGCTGAACGTTATCACAGCAGTTCATACAGCCAAACAAATCTTTAATATATCAGGAAAAACATTTACAGCGTTTTCATTGGTCTTCACAAAGATCACAAGCATTTTTGTACCATTTTCAAAACACAACAAACAAAACTCTGTGAATTGTAAAATAGTCAGTTGCACACCTTATGTCCTCAATTAACCCCAAATTGATATCTGATGAGTTAGTAGTTGTAGTGAATTTACGTGTTTCAGAATCTCTGAAGAAGGAGAGGCTGGGGTCCTAATGAAGGGTTAACACAAAGATGTATTAATAAAAATGATAAGTCAAGATACAGAGAATTACGCTGCAGCGGGCCTTGAAAATAGTTGCTTAACCCTAAAGTTTCCACATCTATTTCGCCCCGAACTCCTGTCGCCCCCCCTGCTTTATTCCTCCAATCCCAGGGGCGGTTACTTTTCTCCTTTGTGAGTAAGAGCCTTCCTCATAGGCTCTTCGTTGGCATGGAGACAGGTTGGATGCATCTCGTTGGTTTCTTCGCTGTCCAGTTAGGAAGGACATGCCCTAAACTCTGCCCCCTAGGGGTCATTTGCACCCACAGATCAATAGGCTCTGTCATGCAGATGTCAAGTCTTTACAAGTTTACAGGAATTAACATTCTATTGTCCTAACCCAGACTAAGGCACCAGGAGGTTGGAGACTGAAAGAAGCAGAACATTATTTCCTGCTGTATAGGAGAAGGTTTCTTCTTTATATGTTAATAGTTGGTTTTAACCTAATCTAACTGCAAGAAACAGGAAGAGAGGGGGAGAGAAAGGGTCTGTCTTTACCTAGACAAAAGGTGAGGATTATGATAACAAGATCTGTCTGGACCTATTCTTTACAGAGACAAAGGTGAGGATTGTGATAACCAAATCAGTCTTGACATTAGCGGTCATATAGATTCATTCCTATTTTCATAACCCGGTTGCAGAATACAATTTATTACTTAAAACATAAAACATACATGGTTATTAAAATCAGCACTGTTACAATTTTATTTTACTCAACAATTCCCTCATTTTTCACACCTTTGGTGTGAAAACACTATGAATGTTACTGAAAATAATGTCATTACATAACACAAAAATATAATAAAAATGTAAACATAAATTTTTGAAAAGAATTGTAAAAAATACTTTGATTTATACAAGAGATTCATTATCTTCTCCGACCTCGCTATCTGACTACTCATCTTGCATCCAAGGTGCTAAAGGTGCTTGTTTTAACAAAAATTGTTCCTCTTTTTCCTTAGTTAAAGCTGTGGTGATAAGCCTATTGGCTAAGGTTCTAATGCAGGGAATACAACAACATCCACAAGTCACAAGTATTGCACACATTATTGCTATTGACAGGATGATGCTTTCGAAAAATGCTTTGTATTCTCTGAACATGGAAGTGAGGACTTTAAAAGGTGATTCTACCCCACTGTTTTCAGAGAATTCTTCACTTAAGGTGGTAAATCCTTGGAGTGCCCTTGTGACTGAGCCATCAGGTGCTGTGTTATTGGGTATGTATGTGCAGCATGTGGTTTTGAACATTTTGCAGACCCCTCCCTTCTCTGCCAATATCATGTCAAGAGCAATTCTATTTTGGTATGGCATTAGGGTTGTGTTGTCTAACTGCTCGTGCAAACCTTTCACAGCATCTCTGGTGTAATTAACAAAACGTTGTTGATTATAATAAATGTAATTAATCCAATCCACATTTTTGTTTATTGTAGGCCAGAGGATGATAGATTCTAAACCCGTCCAGATTTGATTTCTCGCCTTGTATTCACCAGGGACCCCTCGAGGCACTCCTATACCATCAATGTATATTTTTGTATCAAAACTACCTTTGGGAAGTTCTCTCTTAGCTATTCTTGCTTGAGTGTGGGTGCTAGTAGCTCCAGTCAGCAGATCGCGGCTGTCGAATGGTAATGCATGGAATGGCATTACTAATTGCAACAGGGCACAGGTGCCAATCCAACCTAACGGCAGGGTTGGATACAGAGTCTTTTTTCCACAAAACCACCAGACGTTGGTGTTTGCATTTTACCTAAAGCTTTTATTGTAGTCTGGTTGATGCCTTTATTAATGGTGCCACAGCTAGTTAGACTACCTACCATGATTCCTTTTTCATCTGATCGGTGGATACATGAGTATGGTCCTGGATAAGGGACAAATGGTGGAGGTGTTGTTCCTCTACTAACTTCAGGATATAGTAAGCTTAATGATGTACAATTTTGAACGGTTTGTTTCAAGTAGAGTTGTATCATGCAGTTGTACCCCGAGGGATCATTTAGTGGATTGAGTGGGAATGGCATGGTGCCTAATTGGGGACGAGCCGAAGCACAAACAACACAGTCTGACATGTGGTGTGTTTTTGCTGAGTATCTAATCCAGTCAAGCCAAGTATTTTATCAGTGTATCCTGTTTCTATCGCGATTGCTTGTCCTGGATTATCTTTTTCTAAATAGGTAACTAGCTGTGGTTTATTCTCATCGAACAGAGTGTCTTCGGCTGAAATGTCGTTATTCTGTGTGTCTAATGTACCAGCCTGTTTTTTGCTGACCTGTATGCTAAAGTGTCCTAATAGATCTCTCCCATCCTGATATGCCCCCAACACATAGACATCGGTATCTGAGATCTAAGGATCGTTCAAGGTGAGAAACAAAGGGTTACATTTATCGTCCTCACACTCACTGGGAGAGGAGGCTTTATACATTGAGTCTATGTTTCAATGATGTTTTCCCTTCTTTTGCTGGGGGGTTATATCCCCATTCGTCTGGCCCTGTGTTAGTGATTACATAATTCCAATACGAACACCATTCTGCTGTATGGTATACTTCACATATATATTTTTCTGACCACACATATGCCTTCTGACGGCCTCTACAGTCAAGTACTAAACATAAATCAAAACGTGCGGTATCTGTTTGTCCTTCAGTAAAATGTAGCGTCAGTAAGGGTTGGGCAATCCTAAAAGATCTTTTGAATCTTTTGTGATTGGAATTTGTACTGTTTTGTGGAATAGAGCTACTTACACGTACAGTGTTACTGTGCTGACGGGGAGTTATAATTAAGATTAGTGTGACAACTAAAGAAATGGTTATGGCTAAAATTGCTATTGTTCCCTTTATTCCACAAAACTCTAGGAGCCTCAATTTGTTCCCTCTTTTGTTCTCCATTTTGTTTTACTGGTGAAAATTGAGTCAATTCAAAATGGGGTACTTGGGAGAAAAAATTTCAAAGAGAGTCCTAGGAGGTTGAATTTTTCTTAAACTACCAGAAAGAGACAATATTTTCTGGTTTTGCTGTGTCTAATTCAAATTCATCATTATATCAATCAAAACCTAATTTTTGTTCACAGCGTGGTCAAATCAGTCCTAACCTCCTCTAGTATTCGGGAGGGCGCCTTGGCGGGTGCACAGTGTGTTAGGTGGTGCCAATTACCTCTTTTTATTTTTTTTTACCTCTAACTTTCAGGGCGTGGGTTGAGCTTTCAATCACTTCCCAAGGTCCTGTCCACCTTGGTTCTGTCCACTTCCGTTTGTGAACTCTTAACCTCACCCAATCTCCAGGCTTTACAGGAGTCTCTGTTTCGCTCTGTGGTGTTTCCGTTGCAGCTTGGACCTGTGAAGACAATACTCAAGTGAAATTAGTGAGAGCCCTCATATAATCATCTGCTTCTATCTGCCACAGATCCAATACTGGGCCTATACCGCCATCTCTGGGCGGCCCTGGCATTGGCCTGCCTGCAGGGCTGGACTGGCCATCTGGCATACCGAGCATTTTCCTGGTGGGCCGACTCACTTTTGGGCCGAATCACCGATAAATAGGCCCTTTTTTTTGCTGCGCCGGCCCACAAAGAACTCACAGCGGGCCATTGCTTAATTGTCTTTATTGACAATGGCCTGACCCAATCAAATCCAGGAACTCCCGTCCACACTCCGTGCCGCAAATTTACGAATCCCACTATGGCCACGCCTCCCGGCCCAGAGAAACGAGCTGTAATAGTTATGCTGGAAGTTTAGCATTCACGTTAAAATGGACAAATGACCACCAAAGCGCAAGGGAGGTGCAGAGAAATTACAGGAGAAAAAGTTTAAGAATCTACAGGCGGATTCCTCAAAATGTGCCAACATTTTGGACATGTTTGGGGCTGTAGTAGCTGCTTCAACATCAGCATTACCTGAAGCTGAGGAGGAGGAGAGGTGGCTGGCAATACAGAGAAGCAGAAACAACAACATGACAGGGAAGAAGCATTGACATGGTGTGGGAGCAACCATCCGACAACGTTTTTGTTCCCTTTTTTTGACCTTTGGAATGCGCCGTGGTCGACGCGCTTAAACAAGACTCAGAATGACTCCACAGTTTTCTTTTTGTTTTCACGTTTATTTTTCCTTATCACTCAAGCTTCAATGTGATATGTAATTTTGTCTTTTCCACAGAGTAGATAAACTGTCCTTACCAGATGGCGTACAAGCAGTGACAGCAGAGCCAAAATAAAGGATGTAACAAACATCAACTTTTACTCAATCACGTTCTGTGTAGTACTTGAAACAGCGGTCAAAAAACCGTATGGCTACAAACCAAAAGGCAACTAACTGAATGACAGCTCCTGGCTTTTATACACCAGCTGAAGCAATCACTACCTCAATCAGCTGATTGTCAAAAGGCTGTGACGATATGCCACGCATCAAGATCAATTACCACAAATTACCAATTTCCATCAAGACTGGTTTACTGCAATTGTCACTGCATCTATGCACAATTTATCAAAACAAAAGTTAATATCAAAATCACACTTTTGGCTCCAACATTCCGGCCCCTAATAGTAATGTAACTTCACATGACTATTACAACAAATACAAGCGGAGCCAAAACACATGAAAGCATCTACAGTAATTCATCACAACGATAGCATAAAGCCAATTCCATTGTGCATTAATGTCCATCTTCAAGTCCTTTAAGCCTTTTTTTTTTTACTCATGAGCATACAGTCCATAGTGTGTATGAGTGTGCTTGTGAAAAAAAGGGGAGGAGGGGGGGGGTTACAGTTCATTTTGGGCCACAACCAGTAGGACCAGTTTAGTGATGGGTCTGCAGAGTTTGCTAGTTTTTGTCCGCACTAGCACACGCCGTACGAACCCTTTTGAATCAGGCAAGACTTGAATGATTTTTCCCATGATCCACGAGCCTCTTGGAGCGGTATCGTCGATGATGAGGACAATATCTCCTGTGACAAAATTTCTTCTTTTCTTGGCCCACTTTTGTCTTTCCTGGAGTTCAGGTAAGTACTCTTTTGTCCATCGCGTCCAAAACAAGTCGGCCAAATATTGCACTTGGCACCATCTTCTTCTTCCATAACAGTCACTTGGGTTGAACACGCCAGGTGGTAAATAAGGTTTGGACTTAAGTAGCAACAGATGGTTAGGTGTAAGCGGCTCCAAATCCCCAGTGTCGTTCGACACTTTGGTGATAGGCCTGTCATTTATGATGGCCTCCACTTCACAGAAAAGCGTGGTGAGTCCTTCTTCATCCAATACTTGTTGCTGCATTCGGGCACCCATAATGCGACGAATAGTCCTTATCTGCCTTTCCCAGATTCCTCCATGGTGTGATCCTGTTGGTGGGTTAAATATCCAATGTATTTCCTTGTTCAGAAGACAGTTTTGAATCTGAGTGTGATTTAAACCTTGTATTGCTTCTTTTAGTTCACGCTCGGCTCTAACCAGATTGGTTCCGTTGTCGGATCTCATGATCTTGACGGTGCCTCTTCTTGCAATGAATCTCCTAATGGCATTAATGCATGAGTCAGTGTTGAGACTGTGTGCGAGTTCTAGGTGAACCGCTCTGATGTTTAAACAGGTAAAAATCACACCGTATCGCTTCACTGTGGTTCTTTTCTGTTTCATCTGAAATGGGCCAAAGAAGTCCACTCCTACATTAGTGAAAGGTGGATCATCAGGGGTGACCCTCTCTTCCGGCAGGTCCGCCATGAATTGTTCACCTTTCAGTCCACTGAGTCTTTTGCAGGTCACACATTTTGAGATGACCTTTCTGATGGCAGCATTTCCTGACGGAATCCAATATTTCTGCCTCAAACAGGAGTGAGTGTAATTCCTTCCACTGTGCCCTATGTTCTCGTGAACATACCTGATAAGGAGTAAAGTCACATGATGGTTCGTGGGTAAGATAGCTGGGTGTTTAGCTTCGGATGGCATAGCAGATTTCAACAACCTACCACCCACTCTTATCAAGTTGTTCTGAAGAATAGGGGAGAGTTTGTAAAGATGGCTGCTCTTTTTTACTGAAAGTCCTTTCTTTAATGCAGTCAGCTCCTCCCTAAACGATACAGACTGACAAAACTGAATGATTGCATTTTCCCCTTCCTGCAGGTTTTCAACAGAGAGAGATCCTTTGTCACATTTTATCTCCCTTCTGTCCAGACCTGTGCTTTTGCAAGCAGTCAGCAAGGCTTTGAAACGTAGCATCCACGCGACAGCTCTTTTGAGGCGATGCCACTGGGAGTAGTACGTGAGCAACTTGTTGACTGTGTCTGTGCAATCCTCCTTGGTGGTAACTGTTACCGCAAGTACTTTCACATCAGGGTCGCTGGCTGTGAGGCACAAATCTGGAACTTTAGGCCACTGAGGCTCAGGGAGACGGAGGAACTCTGGCCCTGACAACCAGACTTCATCTCTCATGAAGCGACTTGCGGTGATGCCTCTTGATACACAATCTGCTGGATTCATGTAACCGTTCACGTACCTCCATTGGGAAGCCTCTGAAGCAGATCGAATAACTGCGACTCTGTTTGCGACAAAGGTTGTGAATCTTGACGTTTCATTGTTTATATATTTTAGGACAGATGTGCTGTCAGTCCAAAACACAGATGGTTCAAGTGAGAGCTCCATTTCTTCCTGCATCATCCGGTCTATCCGTACAGCTACAGTGGCCGCCGTAAGTTCCATTCTTGGAATGGTCACAGGCTTGAGTGGAGCCACTCTGGCCTTACCTATGATGAAAGAACAACAAACCGTATTGGCTTTGTTCACCATTCGCAGATAGGAGACCGTACCATAACCACTTTCGCTTGCATCTCCAAAGTGGTGAAGTTGTGCTGATACTGGATGCCCAAAGTTATGCGGCTTGATGCATCTCTTAACCTTGTAGTCTCCTAACAGATACAAGTCGTGTACCCAGCTGGTCCATTTTTTATGGTGTTCTTCGGGGATGCTTTCATCCCATCCGAGTCTCAATCCAGTTAGCGTTTGTAAAATTTGCTTAGCAGGGAGGATGTTGTGCCACCATACCCAATGGGTTGTAAATGGAGCTAACAGTAGACAAAATACCTCTCCGGGTAAGTGGTTTGTCCGGTAGATTAAGCTTAAATTGGAAGCAGTCCTCCTCAGTACACCATTGTACACCCAGAGCCATCTCGACAGGCAGAATGTCCCGATCAAAATCCAGATCCTTAATTTCCTTTGATCTACTTCATGTATTGACAGGAGTAGGGTTCTGTTGTTGCTGACCCATTTGTTTAACTTAAAGCCACCCTTACTACACAGAATAATGAGTTCACGAGCAAGTTCAAGTGCTTCCTCTTCGTTCTCAACTGATTTTAGGCAATCATTTCTTAGCACAGAAGAGATTGCTTCAGTGCTAAATCCATCCACATTGTCTCTAGCACACTGTTGCAACGCAAAGTTGGCACAACTAGGTGAGGATGTTGCACCGAAAATGTGCACGACCGTCCTGTACTCCTCTAGCTTACTGCTGATATCTCCGTCAGGCCACCACAAGAATCTGAGAAGATCCGAATCCTCTTCTGGCACCTTGACCTGATGGAACATGGCCTCTATGTCTGGCATGAATGCAGTAGGCTTCTGCCGGAATCTTGTAAGCACACCAATGAGACTATTTGTTAAGTCTGGGCCTTGGAGAAGTCGAGCATTCAAAGATGTTCCTTGGTAATTTGCTCCGCAGTCAAACACTACCCTCAGCGTCATCTTTTTTGGATGATACACTCCGTGATGTGGAATATACCAAATCCTTTTGCTTTCTTTGCCTTTTTGCTCAGGGGTTATCCTGAGTGCAAAACCCTTGTCCATAATGTCCGCCATGAACCTTTTGTACTCTTCATAGAAGGTGTTGTTCCGTAGAAACTTTCGCTTTAGGATTAAAGCTCTTTGCTCAGCTACAGATCGATTGTTGGGGAACTCAAGTCCCTCCTTTAACGGGAGCCCAATACTGTAGTGTCCGTCTACCAGTTTGACGGATTGGGAGACAATTTCCATAAACTTGTGATCCTCTTTAGACATTTCCAAACGATCCTTGTGCATATGTTCTGGGAAGTCAAGCTTAATTTGTTGTTGCAACAAGTCCTCCATTTTGGTGACAGAGATCCTGTTCGCCATAACAACAGGTTTTCCAGATTGTGCCGTGTCCATTCTTCTTAACGGTCCATTTATGGTCCAACCCAAGATGGTTTTAACAGGGTACGGGCCATTCCCTTGGCTGTTTATGACCTTCCATGGCTCCAGAGCCTTTGGCACGTTGCATCCAATTAGCAAGCCAACCTCTGCATCAATCTGAGGGATCCTAACTTCTCTCAGATATGCCCATTGTTTCACGTCATCCTGGGAAGGAATATTTTCTTTTTGCACTGGAATATTGTTTTGTGTGAGTACGGGTGGAAGGTTCGCGTATTCCTCACTCTCTAGGCCACAAATCTCTAAGTCATGTACAACAGATGTTTTAGTTGACTCCTCCTTATTCATTGTTCGCAGGAGTATTTCCACATTCCGTCCGGTCACTTTGAGCTACTGGAGGATTGATTCTGTGCAGAAGGTGGCGGTACTACCTGGGTCTAAGAAGGCATATGTTATTACAGTGTTGGTACCCTTTTTCGATTTCACCTTGACGGGAACAACAGCCAGAGTGCCTTCAGGCTCACCGGCCCCAATTTCCTTCCATCCATTATTTTTATCTGTATCCACCAAAGCACTGGAGGCATTTGCAACAGCTCTTTCCTTTTCTTTGTGGGACTCTTTAATGTGCAAAAGAGTAGGGTGTTTAAGGTTGCACTCTTTGCAGATAAGCCTTTGCGTACATCCTTTACTCATGTGTCCTTTGTCTAGACAACCGAAACACAACCCTTTGGTCTTCAGGAATTCCAGCTTCTCCTTGTGGGCTTTCTTGAGGATCTGAAGGCAAGCAGCAAGGTTGTGTTCTCCTTGACAATACGTGCACCGACTAGATGGTGTAGATGGTGCCTTATCAACGTGCTTTATTGAAGCCGTTTGAGTTGCTGGTGATATACTTGTGACAAACCCGCTCCTACTCGGTTTGTTCCTCATAGAAGTTGCAGGCACACCTGTGTAACTCGTTTTATTTGATGTAAGTTGTTGTTCCTTTAAGTTTCCAAACACAGGGTGAGACAGGATTCTTGCCTGTTTATCTAAAAACAGCACAAGGTCTTTAAACTTGGCTATCCTGTTCTCTCCTTCCTGAAGGTCGCAAGCTTTAACCCTCCATTTCAATGCGGTAGTTGTCTCCAAAACGGTGCTTTAACAATCTTTTGGCTTCTGCATATCCCCTGTCAGATGGCATAAATTGACAACTGCGCACGAGTTCTCTTGGTTGTCCAACAGTGTGTTGCTCCAAAAAGTAAAGCCTGTCCTTACTGTTCTCCGTTCTTTCCTCAATACCATGCTCAAAGGCTCTTATGAAGAACTGGTAGTCCAAAGGATTTCCGTTAAAAGTAGGAATGCTGAGCGGTGGTAAAGAAGAGAGTTTCTGTTGTTTCACAAGTGTTTCTGTGATCACATTCAGTTTTCCCATGATGTTTATTAAGTTGCTTATGTTATCCTCTCCAGTGCTGGAAGAAGAACTATGGTTCATTTGAGTCCCTGTATTTTGTGGTATGAACTGGATTTCATCAGTGGCAATGTTAGTTAAGCCACCAGCAGAAGGAATAGCTGGCAGAGACCAGCTACTCTCCTTTGAAGCAACCTTTTTGGCAGTAATATCTGGTTCGTTGGGCTTCTTCAATTTGATCTTTGACCTTTGTTTTTCAATGTCCACGTGTGGTTCACTGTTTGTGGGTGTTACGGTTGGGCTCACAAGCAGTGCCTTGCCTTGGGTATACACATCTCTCATTTCACTGTATGTGCCAATTAATTCGTTTTCCAGATATTCGTTCATTCCATCTCCTGAATGGTGTAAAACGGCATGTGTATCCTCATATCCCTTAATAACAGTCAGTTTCGCAGCGTTTGCCGCCATTTCCGTTTCCATTTCAAGCTGTTCCTTCTTGGCTTTAAGGATAGCTTCCTCCTTTTCCAGAGCTTGTTTCTGTGTCAGCCTGGAAGCTCCTGCCAACAATTCAGCCCTTTCACTTTCCAACTTGAGCTTTGCAGAGGCAACAGAAGAATGAGAGACTTGTGAGAACCTTTTCGAACCTTGTGAGTGGACGCTTCGATGGGAAATACTGTCGTGAGGTGAAATATTTACGTTAACAACATATTTTCTCAACTGGTTGGACACAGGAGACTTATCAACCCAACTTGACACTTCATCCATGAATTCCTGCAAAGCAGCCACTTTGCGTTTGTACCATTCAACTTTATCTTTTTCCAGCTCATCTTTATCTTTAATGGATATGAAGGCTTGAACTGTATCATTCCACTCTTCCACTTCTGTATATAGTTTAAAGAACTCTGTTTCCATTTTACTTTTCACCAGTTCCACATTGCACACATTTTCCATTAATTGCTTGATTTCATTCTTCTTTCTGGTTAATGCACCCAGTTTTGCACTCCTTGAAGCTTTCAGTTGCCTGAGCTTTTCCACAAACAGAATCAGTTTCACTCTCCAAACCGCCCTCCATTTTCCTCATAACACTCAATTTCACTTTATTGTTGAACTTTCATTGATTTGCAGTGATTTCCATAGCCTTTGAGCTTGTCTGCAGACGCATCTCCAGTTGAGTATCATATTTCCCACCTTCTTGCATCTTTGAACGCACCATCGACGTTGCTGACATTCATCCAGGCGGAGCGCTGAGATTCATTCATTCGGAGAGGCGGAAGCGGGAGCCGTGGTAACATCCCAATGATTGCTTGTATTCTCAGCAGCGGTTTGTCCACGTACAAACACACAGAATCAGTTGACCGGCACTCAACAGGCAGCTGGTTTTTTGACGAACTGTGGGAGCAACCATCCGACAACGTTTTTGTTCCCTTTTTTTGACCTTTGGAACGCGCCGTGGTCGACGCGCTTAAACAAGACTCAGAATGACTCCACAGTTTTCTTTTTGTTTTCACGTTTATTTTTCCTTATCACTCAAGCTTCAATGTGATATGTGATTTTGTCTTTTCCACAGAGTAGATAAACTGTCCTTACCAGACGGCGTACAAGCAGTGACAGCAGAGCCAAAATAAATGATGTAACAAACATCAACTTTTACTCAATGACGTTCTGTGTAGTACTTGAAACAGCGGTCAAAAAACCGTATGGCTACAAACCAAAAGGCAACTAACTGAATGACAGCTCCTGGCTTTTATACACCAGCTGAAGCAATCACTACCTCAATCAGCTGATTGTCAAAAGGCTGTGACGATATGCCACGCATCAAGATCAATTACCACAAATTACCAATTTCCATCAAGACTGGTTTACTGCAATTGTCACTGCATCTATGCACAATTTATCAAAACAAAAGTTAATATCAAAATCACACTTTTGGCTTCAACACATGGGAAGAAGCCAAGGAGGAGGCGAGTGACCATGACAGGGCCATGGGAGCGACTGAGGAAAAGATGGAAGAGAGAGTAGAGGATGATGTGGTAAGGAGTAGACAAATCAACAGGGACTCTCAGGAAGGGAGGGAGGCTGTGTGTGTGTGTGTGTGTGTGTGTGTGTGTGTGTGTGTGTTTGTGTGTGCGCGCGTTATGTGCGCCTCACGTCATAACAACAACAAGCAGTTTGGCTGTAAAAATTAGTGGCTGTCAGGGAACCTAACTGCTTAAGCTTACATTAAAAATGCTAGCGGTTAGCCTGTTGGGTAGCTGAAAAGTCTGTCTGATCTATAAAATCAGTGGTGATACAAGCATTAGTGTTCCTTGAATTGCTTAATTAGCTCTTTTCCAGGGCATATACTCTCAGCTTTATTGTAGCTTTTGGGAAGGGTTATGGTTATTGTATTTAGCCGACACTTTTGTCCAGCAAAATAGTAATAAAAACAATGACAATACAATATACAATATAAAATATCAATAATAAAAAATAACAAAAATACCATAAATATACAAATCATAACTCTAAGAATGAATGAATTATTTAAGTGTAAGATCAACAGATAAGTCTTGAGACCCCTCTTGAAGGATCCAAAATGATCACATGAACGCTGAACACTAGGAAACTCATATCATAGAATGCACGCATATTTTAAGAGGACTGTCTGCAGGGAATGTGTCTGACCAATCACAGTGGGTGTGGGCCGCCTGGGCCAAAAATGCCAGGGCCAATTTTTTGTCCCAGTCCAGCCCTGCCTGCCTGTCAGTAACTCGTGAGGTGACAGGTGAGTTTTATTACTCTGTGAAGATCTCATAGACATCAGTGCCAGAGGCAGTGCATCTACCCAATTCATTTTGGTGTTATAACAAGCTTTGGCAATTTTTCTTTTCAAAGTTTGGTTAGCCCTCTCCACCAGACCTTGTGAGGAGGGGTGATACACTGATAAAAACTTGTGCACAATGCCAAAATACTTTTACATTTCACATTATCTGATCTTATGCATCTGGGGACCCCATATCTTGGTATCAGTTCGTTTTTTAGCCGTTTTACCACTGAGTTTGCATCCTCTTTCTTACATGGGATAGCTTCAATCCATTTGGTGTAACGGTCTACCATAACCAAAATGTATCTGTGTAGTCTATACAAATATCTTTGAATGGGGCATCTGGAACTGGAAAACGTCCCATTGGGCATTTGTAGGGTCTTTTATCATTGTGAGCATTGCAATTTTCACAGTCTTTTATGAAGTTTTCTACAATTTCTTTCATGTATGGATGCAACCAGTGGGCTTCCACTTCTTTAGTGGATCTTGTTCTGCCAACATGGGTTGGTCCATGGGCTTCTTTGATTAACAAATGACAGAGTTTTGCAGGTGCCACCAAGTGACCATCATGTGATCTCCAAAGACCTTTGTCTGACTTTGTTGCACCTTTTGAAAGCCACTGATTGTGTTCATAAACTCCTGCATTTTCCTGCATTTTCTCTGTGTTCTTCAGTTAGTTCAGGGGTGTTTTCTGTCTGCAGGCATATACATTGTCTGCTGTAACCTCCTGCCTTTTTAGCTGCTTTGTCTGCGGCATCATTACCTTTAGCTACAGCTGAGGTTGAATTTTGGTGTCCTTTGCACTTCATTACTGCTATCTGTGTAGGGAGCAGGATGGCCCTGAGAAGATTTTGGAGTGCACTGGAATGTTTAACTGGGGTTTTTTGACTGGTCAGAAATCTCCTTCATAGCCATTGTGGGCCATCTATGTGTACTGCGCCATGCGCATATGCTGAGTCAGTGTAAATGTTTACTCTTGTCTTTCCCTATTTCTAAAGCTTTAGTTAAAGGTGCAATATGTAATACTGTATGTAATACTGGCAGCTAGCGGTTAAAATAGTTACTGCACTACCAATTCAAAATACTGGAGAGTCGTTTCCCCCGCCCCCTCCTGCCCAGACTCGAAGTTCACGGGGGTTGCCAGGCTGAGACCGCAGCATTCACAACAATGTTGCTAGACGCTTTTCTCACATAGCCAGACATTACTCCACAGCACAGCAGAGTAGCTAACGTTAGATGCTAGTCTCACATAGCCAGACATTACTCCACAGCACAGCAGAGTAGCTAACGTTAGATGCCAGTCTCACATAGCCAGATATTACTCCACAGCACAGCGGAGTCTTTTATATATGTCAATGAGCGGAGTAGCTAACGTTAGATGCTGGCTATATTGAAAAAAGCCCGTGCTCACGCGGAGCTCTGTAACCAACTGACAGACACACTTTTTCGGCTTAAAATTACAGTATGAACCGCTAAAAACACAACAACCTCACCGTCCTCTCCACACGCCAGTCAGGCACACTTCCTCGGCTTAGAATTACAATACGAAACGCTAAAAATACCACCACCTTGCCGACGGAACACACTTCATTGGCTTAGAATTACGGCAACAATCGCTAAACACACTGCAAACTCACAGTCTTCTCTTCCCGATTTACAGCCCCCCTCTCGTGGCTTAAAATAACTCACAGTTGTCAGCTCCAGCCGCTGAACTACCTGTTGTAAACAGCCATGGGCTGCTTGCCTGGTCCTCCCGGTAACGTTAGCGGTTAACAGGGTTAGCATGGCGGCGTTAGCCAGGACCAGTCGGGATCACTTTAGTAACCAACTCGGGTACTCTAGCTATATAATTCAATGTGAGTACACAAATGTTGAAATTACATAAAATGCCCGTCCCTAGTGGCTGTGATAAATTAGCCTGAAGCTATGCTTACCTGTTCAGGAGGAAATAAGCCAAATCTGCGTCCTTTTGGGATCTAGCTAAGCTGTCTCCATCTTTCAAATACATCTCCAATATTTACCAGGGGGTTGTTACGTCTCTGGTCACGCAACTGTTAGAAACATGCTGTTTTCTTTTTTTTAGGTCGGGTAGAATCTATCTCCGTTGATCCTGTTTGTTTGTGTGCTGCTTTCATGGCTGTACTACCGTTACAGCTGTAGCGCGCTGGGTTTACGTTTTTACAGGTATATCTGGCAACCCGGCCTGGCTGTCAAACTGGGCCGTTGATAACAACACACAGGCCAAAACATAAACAGAAATTCCGTCACGGAATGTAAATTTCAAAAAGAAAAAATACTGACATTAGCATTGTTGTCAGAAAAGATAGTATTTCAGTTTAACATGTTTCCTTAATATCTGATGAGGCATTGGTGTCATTTTTTGATTTATTACAGTACAAATATTACATATTGGACCTTTAATGCTATCACTTCAGCTAATTGGGCAGAGGCTGGCTGGGGAATGATTGCTGAGTCTATGGTCTCAATCTGCTGTCCCTGTTGTTGTACTACTGCATATGAGGCTATATTTCCCTGATCTCCTCTGTAACAGCAGCCATCACAGTACAATGTCATTTCTGGATTTTCCAGTGGGTTTGCTTGTAGATCTTCTCTGAGCTTCAAGTCTTTTTGGGCTACAAATTCACAGTCATGTGGTTCATGCTCTTCTGAGTTCAGGCCATTGGCCATGTTTGTTCTTTCAGTTTCATAACTGATGTGTGGTTGTTTCAGGATGTCAGAAATCTTGATTTTTCTTACTGGGGAGAAAGTAAATGCATTTGAGCTCAGGAATGCAATTACTCCATGTGAAGTGTTGATTTTCAGAGGACGGCACATGACCACATGTGATGTTTTGTTTGTAGCCCTAGTTAGGGCTGCTAGATGTCTGGCACATCCTGTTTGCCCTTGTTCAATATTGTCTAATCTGGAACTGTGGTACTCCCTCATTTTTTCTGAAATAGGACAGCATTCACAATGCTTCCTGTTTCTGAAACATCAAGATAGAATGACTGGGTGTAGTCTGGGGAACAGAGATGTGCTGCTTGTCCTAGTGCTTGTTTAGTATGGGTGAAGGCTTCTTCTCCTCCTGGTGTCCAATCAAGGGTAGCATTGAGATTTCTGTTTCCGGCCACTGATAGCATTTCCCTAAGTGGTTGTGTGAGGGATACATAATCTGGCACATGGTTCCTGGAATATCCTGTGAGTCCAAGAAAAGCAAGCATCTTTGGTTTTCCATGTGAGAGAATGGAACTTCTTTGTGATGATGTCAGAGTGAGGCTATTAGCAGAAATTAATCTTCCCAGGAATGTAACTGTTTGTCTACACACCTGTGTTTTTTCTTTTTTGACTTTGTAGCCTGCGTTGGTGAGGAGTATCAGAAGATCTGTTGTACTTTTTAGACATGCTTGTGGTGTTGGGCTTGCTAACAATAAGTCATCAACATATTGAATCAGGACAGCTCCTTGTGGCAGTTGGAGATGTTTCAAATCTTACCTTAATGCTTGGTTGAAAAGACCTGGGCTGTCTTTGTAGCCTTGTGGCATTCGGTTGTAGGTGAACTGCTGCCCTTTGTAGGTGAAAGCAAATATATATTGTACTTCTGGGGCAAGAGGCAGGCAGAAGAAAGCATTTGCTAGGTCAATGACAGTGAAATGTGTGTGGGTGGGATTCAGATTCTGTAAGGCAAATAGGGGTCTGGAACGGGAATGTTTTCTGTAGTGGTAGCTTGATTGATTTCTCGTAGGTCATGTACCATTCTCCACCCTTTATTTCCTGCTTTTGGGACTGGCAGTATGGGTGTGTTCCATGGGGATTTGGTTGGTCTTAATACACCTGCTGTGAGTAGTCCTTGTATGGTGTCTTCAATCCCTTTCACCTGTTCCTGCTTGAGACTGTATTGGGGACGCCAGCAGGGCCATTGTTGTGGTCTCAATTTGAGACCACAACAATGGCCCTGTGATCTGTTCAATGTTCAATGTTCAATTTATTAATAAAGCACATATTAATACAACAAAAGTTGACCACAGTGCTGTACAAAAAATAAAATAAAACAATATTAATAATAATAATAAGACATTTAAATTCAAGACATTTAAATTCCGGACCTTGCCACTAGTAAATACTACTAAAATCCTATCACATCATTAACACAGCACTCATAGATGATCAAAAGCCATCTGGTGGGCGGGGACACATCCTACATCGTAGGGGTCTGTAGTCCACAATTTTCCTGGCACTCGTGAGAGCCATTTGTCTGTGTCTGGGTGGTTGGTATGTTCCCTTCCATGGTCTCTGTCCAATTCCTGTCTTTCCAGTAATCCTGAATTTATTCCTGCATGCTTGATTTTCCACATGGTTTCATCTGATGAGCGGAACACTTTTGGGACAGAGGTTTGCTGCCAGTCTTTAGATAGTGCTGTCTTCATCATGGGTCCAAGTGATCTTGCTTCACATCCTACACCTACAGCAAGGGTTACATGTGGCTCACTCTCATGTCCCAGAGTATACCAGGTTTTCTGTTCAGGAGTTAGTTCAAAGTATGCAACAACACCTTGTGTTCCCACATAGATGTCAGTGATGGAGATATGTTTAGTCATTTCCTCTTTATCCTCTTCCCATGCTTGCTGGTACTCATCAGGTCTGCGTAGGTAGAGGATCCAGGGGAGGTCCATATGGTCCCAGTGTGTTAATCCATGGTTTCCATTCCATGTAGTGGCACTGTATTTCTGGTGTATCCACTGAGGTGCTGAACAGTCTGCTCCAGTAGACCTGTGTGGTTTCTGGTGGTGTGTTTTGTTCCATTTCAGGTCCCATCATGAGTATTCTGTGTCCGTGCTGGAGTACAGAAGGTGTTATTTTCTGTCCTGGGAGATGCACAATGAGTCCATCTGCAGTACACAGAATAATGGCTCCAATTTTTACTAGCAGGTCTCTTCCGAGTAGGGGTATAGGGCATTTTGGAGCATATAGGAATGCGTGACGTAGGGTTTGGATTCCAACTGTTATGACCAATGGCTTTGTGTATCTTTGTTCTTCTGTTTTTCCTGAGTATCCAACTGTGCGTTGAGTTTTTGAGGAGAGAGGGGGAATCCCTCCTTTTAGTTTGATGAGGCATGAAACGGATGCTCCACTGTCGACCATCATCTCAATTTGTTCAGACTCTATTGTGCAGGTGACCATTGGTTCAAGGTGTGGTGGGGTGGGAACACCTGCAGTTGGATCCTCTGGGACCCATCGTTGCCCCTCCCATGCAGTCATCGGCATCTGGGTGTAGTTGGGTGGCATGCTCCTCCCTCTTCCTTCCCCTGTATGTGATGGTCCTCTTCTGTAAGATGATTCTCTTCCTCTCTGTGAGCCATAAGGCATGGGTGCTGGTGGAACTGCAGAAGGACAATCTTTGGCCCAGTGTGTGAGCTCTCCACAGATGTAGCAGCCAGTGTATGTGTATCTTGTTCTATTCCTATGCTGCCCTCTTGAAGGTGGTCTCTGGTACTGCATGGGGTATTGTTGTGGCGTAACTGGTTCTATCGTTGGCCATGCTGGCCCTGTGGGTGGAGGCGTGGCTTCCACTGGGGGTTTCTTCAGTGCTGCAGCTACAATCTGTTCAACTGTATCTTGTATTTCTCCTGCCAGTGATCCCATTATCATTTGTTTTTCAGGTTTGTTTTTCTTTGATCTGTTTATTATGTCTTCTTTTTCTGCCACTTGCATCTTCATCGTCTTTTATTGAGGGCCTTGAGCTCTTCTTCACGTTCTCCTTCTAATTTTCTGTAATTGCTATGGTGATGTGTCAGGTGGATTCGCCAGTTTTCTTCATCCATGATGTTGAGTCCTGCAACGTCATCCAATTTGGCTTGAACTGCTAATGGGAGGGCTTTTATCACTCTGTCTCTGAACAACATGCAATTGGAGGGGGAGTGATCATACCGTTCACCAGTGCTCTCTAACCATTCTTCTTCACACCTTCTCAAGAACACGTGCTGTTCCTCAGCTGGTGACATTTTAAGACTGTTCAATCCATTGAGGGATCTCTGGGTAGGGAATTTATCTCTTACTGCTCCCCAGTAGGCAGTTCTGTACTGGTTGAAAAGTGTGTCATCTGCTTCATCAGAGCATCCGGCTATGTCATCTAATTCCTGGACTGATGTTTCCTTCTATGCGTCTTATGAGGGCCCTTATGTCTCCCAAACAAACTGGTCTGTTGCTGTGTACTTCTCCCATTCGATAATCCATCGTTGGCGTCCTTTCTGTAGTGGTGGCAGCCTGGACACCAGTGCTTCCATGTCCTTATGCTTCCATGGTTGGTAGATAGTTTCTCCTCCTCCAATAGCTACCAGGGAGTATTGTCCTGGGGTTCCATTTCTTATGTGTGATTGGGTGTGCTTTGAGATGGGACTGGTTAGGGCCACACCTAGTGAAACAGTGGGGGGCAGGGCAACCTTTACTTCTCCAGTTAGTCTAAGAGAGCATGTTTTGGGATCATCTTCTTCTGCTTCTGAGTCAGCGTACTTTGTCTTCTGTTGTTCTTATTTCTTTCCTACTTGCTTCTTCTTCGGTGTCATAACCAGTCCTGTATTTAATCTGTCCTATTTGTTTCTGTTTTAGTTTCTGTTTTTTATTTGTAAACACAGTTGCATCCTCCCTAAGTCTACATGCTTCATCTCCGGCGTACTCATTCTCTCTGCATGTTTGTCTTTGGCCTGAGGTGGATGTGCAGGGATACACAGGTCTTGTCTCTGATGTTTCAGTGACTTCACATCCTGTTCTACTTGTCTGCAGCATGTTCTGGGTGTCGCTCAGCATTTGCTGTGCATTTTGAGCCACAGCCATGACGTTGGTTAATATCTCACTCAGCTTTTGGGTTGATACAGGGATTTCATCAACTTCTAGGACTCCTGATGTTCAGCCTTTTGAAGGGCTCTTTTTGTTGATGCCAAACTTAGGTTCTCCTTTTCTCTCCCAATCCGCCTGAGCCTTGGATGCTTCTCCTCTCTCATGCACTATTATCCGTGCTCTGTATGTTCCGGTAGGACATGGATCTGTATCCCCTGGCATTGGTCTTCTGTCTTGCCAATCTTTCCAAATTTTTTCTAGTTTCTTTTTTAGTTTTTTGTCTATCACTTATTTATTCGCTCTAACTACTATTTTAATAGCAGTATATTCCTATTTAATTATAGCACTTATTTTAGCTGTTTTGGATTGAGTAAATAAAGACAATTACACTCTGTTTGCAGTGTTGTATTTTTGTCCACAAGATGGAACCACTTCCTAATCACACAGGACTACGCAAAGCAGTTTTCTTCTTCGCTATACTATGACAAAATAGGAATAGTTTACACACACTTCCCAACCCCTTTTGCCACAGAGTAAAACTCAAAGATCTGTTTGTTTTTTCCACTTAATTCACTTAATTCAGAGCCAGGCTTCTACCATTTTCAGGCGGACACTTGAAAATCGTGAATGTGTTACTTCAAACAGAACTTTCTGATAAGTTTTTTCAGTTTAAGAATCCACCCCACATTTCCCAGTCACTACAGAATAGGTGCAAATGGACGCTTTTTCTGTTTAAAACCACACTGCTTGAGCTAGCACGCTCTCAATTCAACAAACCAATCTTATTTACACAATTAGTTATTTTACAATCACAACAAACACTGCTGGAGTCACCTTCCGTAAACTCCCAATTTCAACACAGTCTTATTTATACTAGGCTATAGTTAATCACACAACACACACTGCGCAAGTCGCTGCCGCGGACTCAAATCAAATTCAAACACAATTCTATTTCAAAAATATTTACAGTAGGCCTTTCGTTACAATTTTCCTAAGTGCTTCACACAATTCGACTATACCTATTATTAAATTGATTTTCCTATTTCCATGCTATGGTCACGAGAAAAAACTGAGATGTCTTCCCATGGCGCTTTACGCCTGTCGTCAATCAACGTCAGCTTTACCAGGTCCTATACCTCACAGCTGTTAAGCTGGCTTTAAAAGTCTTAATCTTTCCTCAGTGCCCCACAGAGGCTAATTCTCTGCCGCCGTCCCCCGGTCTTTCAATTTAAAATGAATTCTTTGGTTCTGACCCGGCCGATTCAAACGGACTTGTAATTTTGCACACGACTCAAACGCTTTCAACTTAATGTTGGTGCACCTTAAATCTATAATTTATCTATAATCTAAAATCAGCCAACTCAAACGGTCTTCTAATCAAATGCACGTGAATCAAACGCTACCTCGGGTCTCCCGTCCTGGTCGGTTCCTGTGCATTTATACCATGGATCCTTTCAGGCTTTTAAGCTTAACACATACATAAATCATACAAACAATCACACGCAAATCACATACAATTGCTTTTGACTTTTCGTTTTCAACGTAGTTTTCAATTGGGCATTACTTTTTCAATTACTTTTACAGATTTAAATAGACTTACGAGTTGAGGGCTGTTGAGACTCTTATGCCTAATATTTCCTACATAAACCTATGTCAAGTTATGATGAAACAGGTTTGGCTTACCTTTTAGTTTTGGGCCCGCATAAGAGAGTGAGGAACCTCAACTTTTCAGTCCTTTCGACTGTCCTCTCTCCTCCGTCCTTCTGTCAGAGACCACGTCGAAGGGTCACCAAGTTGTAGAGAATTTACGTGTTTCAGAATCTCTGAAGAAGGAGAGGCTGGGGTCCAAATGAAGGGTTAACACAAAGATTTATTAATAAAAATGATAAGTAAAAATACAGAGAATTACGCTGCAGCGGGCCTTAAAAATAGTTGCTTAACCCTAAAGTTTCCACATCTATTTCGCCCCGAACCCCTGTCGCCCCCCGTGCTTTATTCCTCCAATCCCAGGGGCGGTTACTTTTCTCCTTCGTGAGTAAGAGCCTTCCTCATAGGCTCTTCGTTGGCATGGAGACAGGTTGGACGCATCTCATTGGTTTCTTCGCTGTCCAATTAGGAAGGACATGCCGTAAACTCTTCCCCCTAGGGGTCATTTGCACCCACAGATCAATAGGCTCTATCATGCAGATGTCAAGTCTTTACAAGTTTACAATAATTAACATTCTATTGTCCTAACCCAGACTAAGGCACCAGGAGGTTGGAGACTGAAAGATGCAAAAAGTTATTTCCTGCTGTGTAGGAGAAGGTTTCTCTTTATATGTTAATAGTTGGTTTTAACCTATTCTAACTGCAAGAAACAGGAAGAGAGGGGGAGAGAAAGGGTCTGTCTTTACCTAGACAAAAGGTGAGGATTATGATAACAAGATCTGTCTGGACCTATTCTTTACAGAGACAAAGGTGAGGATTGTGATAACCAGATCAGTCTTTACATTAGCAGTCATATAGATTCATTCCTATTTTCATAACCCGGTTGCAGCATACAATTTATTACTTAAAACATAAAACATACATGGTTATTAAAATCAGCACTGTTACAACTTTATTTTACTCAACATAATCCACTCAACACAGAAAAAGCCAATTTCCTAATTGTTCACACAGCTGTCTTAATTACAACAACTACAAAAGGGGAAGAGAAAAACAACAAAGAAGATGAATGAGGAGAAAAGACAATAAAAAGAAGAAGAATGAGCTGTGGAAAAAGAAGAGGTGTAAAAGTGAGAGGTGGTGGACAGGGTAGAGGGAGAGGAAGAGGAGATAAAGTAAGAGCAAGAAGAGCCGAGGCTGTAGGAGAAAGAGCAAGAAGAGCTGAGGATGTAGGAAGAGAAGATAGAGTAGAGGGAGAAGAGATAGATAGATTGGAGGACATGGTATAGTGGAAAGAGAGTAGAAAATATAAGAAGAGATATCTATGGAGATTAATTTATGCATCCAGGTAATTGTAGTTTCAACAAAGCTTTAATTTAAAAACACTGGATTAAAAAATATAAAATACAAGACGTTTCAGTGTTCATCCAAACACCTTCATCAGTTGTTTAGTGTGCACCGGAAGTAACTCTGGCCTTAATACACAAGGCAGTCACATGATCTCATGGCATGAAGTCACATGACTGCTAAAATGTAGTCCATTTGTGTTTGCCAGAGAAGATGGTATCCCAGCAGCTTCAGATGATGCCCCTCCCCCTGCTCAAGAAGTAGAGCAGGATGGTGTGTCTGTAAAGCGCCTGGGAATGTTTTTCAGAACCATGTTGTAGGCTGAAGACAAATGATGTCTCAGCCCACCTCCCCAATTTAAAGAGGGTCACTCCACTTTAACAAATATGGCCTTCTTGACACCTCTTTCAAACCACCTATCCTCTCTCACTGCATGAAAAGTGGGATTTCCGTCCCCGTAAATGCCTGTAAACGCCCGGAAATCCCCCTAATTTTCGGCAGTTATCGACAATTTACAGGCTGCGAACGTCACGTTCGTCTGTGCCACATATTGTCGGAAACGGACCATGACGTATGTGGAGAGCTCCCGCGGAGTTGTTAATGGATCTAATTAGAATATGAATAGGCGCCTGGCCAGAGAACGTCTGGCCTGGCTGGAATTTCCTCACTCAGGATTGGATGAAACCACTACTTTTAAACAAGAAAAATCTCTCGTGATTGGTTGACAGGTCTGTCATGGGTTAGGCTATTGGTCAACCTGGGTCATTATTATAATAATAAGATTTTATTTGAATATATATATATATATATATATATATATTTATGTATTATATATATATATATTTATTTCATATATGCTATGTTGTATATTCATGTCATGATTATCCTAATTAAAATGATTTGCCAGGAACGTGCTGTTTATTCAATATAAGATAGAGCTTTATTGACACAGAACACAAACGCAATCAGAAAAAAACTATTTACAAAGCATAGGAGACACACAGCACACACAACAAATATCCCACGCTCACGAGAAGCAGCACCGTCAACCCCTAACCCGCGGCCGCCTCGGAGCTGTAGGTAACCGGCAGCATTGGGTATGAATTTGGTCCATTTTGCAGACGTCTGTGGTGCGTTGTCCTGTAGGTCTATGGTGGCGCACTTACAAATGCCCACCTCATCCGCAGCCAGCCCACTCTGTCTCTCTGAAAATCAGTACTGCGCAATGCACTGCTTATGGACACAACACATCTATGAATGCACCTGAAAAATATTCATATTGACCAAAAACGGATCTAATCTTACCCTCTTTTCTTCTCGACCGACTCCGAGCTGATCTCTTCACAGCTTCTGCCCGCGATGCCACATCTGGTTGTTTCTACCTGAAGCTCCTGCGTGCTGTCTCATAATATGTCTTACAGGCAGCTGGAAAACAATTAAATGAGAGTGGTATGAATAAAAAAACATAAGTCACAGTAAAATTAAACAAGGAAAGAGAGCTCTGTGCTGCTCGCGTTTAAAATTGCAGGTTTAAAACATTACTGCCAAGTCTAAGTAGCCTGTTTAACATCCAAAGACAGTCATTGTACGATCAAGAGTAAACAGTACAGAATAGCTCGCCGTTTCATAAATAATCATATACTTACGTTGTCTTTTTCATTTCTGTGAGCGCATCTTTGGAGCCACGGAGGTGATTGGAGGAGAGAAAAAAACCCGCTCCAAACGTCTTGAACAACTCCTGTTTGTTTCCAAGTGAAGTTTGACAGAGTGTACAGACAACTCTTTCACCAGTTGGCCTGACATATTCCCATACTCTCGGACTCATCTCCCGAGTCCCGCCGCTATTTTTCAAATGGAAGCAGTGAGGGCGGGGGTAGTGGGTGTGGCAGAGTGATAGAGAAACAAAGAGGGGCAGATTAACCAGCAGGGCGCGAACAGCGCACACACTGGTGTGGAGGTGAATTACAGTGAGATTTAATGTAATACTGGGAAAGTTTTATAACAATAGGACAATTGAGGTCTAGATTATGAGGCCATTTCAGCAGAGCCAACAGCTTCATATGCCATGGACATGTGAATATGGTGCTGAATTTGCCAGTATTTTAAGAAGACAAATGGTTGGGACTTTGTCATGCAATGACACAGCTGATATGCTTTATGTGAAGCACAGTGTTTTGGTGTCAGCAGAAAGACAGTTCTTAAAAAAACTGTACAGTTTGTGGCAAAGCCTGATTAAAACTAATTGTTGAAATAAATTATTTTGTGTATCTTTTTGCATAACATTAGTCATTAATAATGACATACAGAGTAATTAAACTAGCATACTTTCATTAAATAAATCAATTCAAGCTAAAATTTAAGAGTCTACAATTAGGCTATACTGAGTCTGATCTATTTTAAGAGATTTTCTTAAAATTATGTTAATACCTTTTAAAAAAATGTCACCTGGGGTAAAACTCCCCCTGCTGCTACCCTGATTTGCATTTGTATAGCTCACAGCATTTTCATTTACATGTTAAAGCCTCCCCTAGAATTAGAGGGAGGGGGGGTCATGGGGGGACAACTGCCAAGCAAGGCCCACATCAATTTCCGACAATTCACTGCAGTTTTCAGTGTTGCCTGTAAATTGCAGTGTACAGCCGTAAACCTGAAGTTCTACGACAATCTACAGTGCCGCATACTGACGAAAATCCCACTTTTCATGCAGTGTCTGTCCAGCATATAGACATCCTGATCTTGAAAACTGTGTTGTTCTTTTTGTAGATGAGTATAGACTGCTGAGTCTTGTCCCGAAGAGTTTTTCCGCCTGTGTTGACACATGCGTCGGCTGAGCGACTGTTTTGTCTCACCAATGTGCAGATCTTTACACTCCTCCTTGCATTTGACCGCATACACCAGGTTGCTCTTTTGATGTTTTGGAATCTTGTCCTTGGGTGGACTAGACGCTGTCTCAGTGTGTTCTTAGGTTTAAAATATACAGGAATGTTGTAATTAGAGAACACTCTCCGGAACTTCTCAGACAGCCCAGTCACATATGGGATAATAGTATGGCTTCTTCTGCCCTTATGATTTAGTTCGGTTGATGGTTTAGCAACTTTTGGGGGGTTCTTGTGTGTCAGCTGCTCCTGGGTGTGCCTAACACTAAGCGGAAGCTCAGAGGAGACCGTGCCTTTGCTGTGGCGGCTCCTAAATTATGGAATGATCTGCCTCTGCACGTTAAACAGGCCTCTTCCTTGTCTGTTTTTAAATCCTGTCTTAAAACCCATCTCTTCTCTGTGGCCTTTGACACCTAGTAAGATGTTGACTTGTTGTACTACTTTTAATTATTTAGATTGATTGTTTTTCATTGCGCAGCTATTATTTTGTATTCATGTTATATTGTTATGTATTTTATTTATGATGTCTTATTTATTCTTCTGTACAGCACTTTGGTCAATTTTGGTTGTTTGAAAACGCTTAACAAATAAAGTTGGATTGGATTGGATTTTGACAAACGCCGACTCAGGATAGTGACACTGTTTTAATGCGTGTTTCACATGTTTTTGTTCCTTATTCCTGGCCTCCCAATTTGTTGGCACGGTCTCTGCCCGAAAGTGCGAATTTTATGCTCTAGAGGGTGGTGAGAGTCAAACATTAGGTACTGGTCAGTGTGGGTTGGCTTCCGATAAACTTCCACCTGGAGCTCTCCCCCTTCCTGCAAACTTATCCCACAATCCAGGAAGGGGAGTTGGTTTTCCCTCAGCTTTTCTTGTGAACTTGATGTGGTTGTCCACTGAATTTATATGGTCTGTGAAAGGACTGATTTCTTTGGTCTTGATTTTCACCCATGTGTCATCCACGTACCTGAACCAGTGGCTCGGAGCGGCCATGGCGGAGACGGCCTCTGGCGGCCATGGCGGTGCTGACTCCTCAGGCGGCCACGGCAGTCCAGGGAACCGTGTTGGCGGGACCTCCACGGTCCCCTTAGGAGGCGTACCGCCCCCCCCCCCCAAATATTTTGAACCGGGCTGTACCGGCGAGGAGGGCTTCCAACCGGGCTGTACCGGCGATGAGGGCTTTGAGCCGGGCTGTACCGGCGGTGAGGGCTTTGAACCGGGCTGTACCGGCGATGAGGGCTTTGAACCAGGCTGTACCGGCGATGAGGGCTTGGGGCCGGGCTGTACCGGCGAGGAGGGCTTTGAACCGGGCTGTACCGGCGATGAGGGCTTCGAGCCGGGCTGTACCGGCAGTGAGGGCTTCGGGTCGGGCTGAACCGGCGATGAGGGCTTCGAGCCGGGCTGTACCGGCGATGAGGACTTCGAGCCGGGCTGTACCGGCGATGAGGGCTTCAAGCCGGACGGGACCGGCGATGATGAGGGCTTCGATGGGTACTCGCCTAGAGCAGTCTCTGCGGGGTAATCGCTGTGAGCAGTCTCGGCTGGGCAGTCGCTGTGAGCAGTCTCTGGCTTCTGGTTGACTGGGCAGACGCTTGCTGGCTCTTGTCCGACTGGGCTGTCGAATGGCTCTTTGCTGAGTTGGGCCTGAGATGAGGGCTTTGAGCCGGACGGAACCGGCGATGAGGAGGGCTCTAGTACTGGATTGGCTGGCTCTGGGTCGACTAGCGCTACTGTGAGGGAGGAACCACAAACCCAAAGGGCTCGGTCCATAAACTCTCTAAAAGGTAGAGTAGTGTCCTCGAGCAGCAGTATCTGGGCGAGTGGATCATCTAACCCCTTCCAGAACTGGTATTTTAGGTAGTCCTCCTCCCAGTCCTCAACCTGATAAAAATGGAGATAAACTTCAACAAACTCCTCCAGAGTAACTCCATTTTGGTTAAAAAGAAAAGCAGCCATGGCGTCCTCATCCATTTCTTTGGGTCGGTCAATCTGTAACGTCACAGGGGAGGAATGAAGAGGAGATCCACAACGAAGAAGCAAAACTCAAAAGGTTTATTCAAAAAGGTAATATCCAAACTCGAAACAGTGAGTGTGATACTCATACATTGACCGACAACTGAGGAGTGAGAAACAGGAACTTAAATACACAGATGGTGACAAGAACAGAACAGGTGAAGATGATTAACAAAACTAGACACAGGTGATGACACTGAACTAATGAACTAAACAGGTGAAGACACTGACCTAATTAACTAAACAGGTGAAGACAGAGATGATGATGAAAACAAACTGAATACCCATGAAAACCTGACATAAAGTCCATGAAACCCTGACAGTCAGTGGGTTGAAGAACACGCCGGGGAGTACTGGCCCTTTAATTAGTTGTGGCACCACGATAGCCCCACAGCAGCACGTATGAGGTTGCAGCCCGGTCCAGATGTGTTGTGAAATGAATTTAAAGCAAACAGGCAAACACAGCAACTTACCGATTTACAGGACAGGCCGCTCCCAGACCACGGCGGAGGCACCCACTCTGCGCACGTACACAGCGGCCCACACTATAACAAATCAGACTATGTCAGATCTTGATAACGCCCAAATGGGTCGAAACAGGGAGGCATGCAGCTTACCAAGACACCCAACGCCAGCAGCCCAGGCATACATCTACCCACACGGGGACATCCACAACCAAGACAGGGTCGGCTCTATGAAAGAACACACGTTAGTGCCACACGCACGGCGACACAAAACAATAAAAGGCACGAAAGATGAAAAAGTGCCCTTAACACTCCGCAGCAAACTGACGACCTAGGGCAGCGGCAAAAACGTACAGCACACCAACCCGGACACGTCTTATGGGCTGAAATATGTGCCACCAGAAACTGAATTTGAATCATTTATATTTGAATTTGAATTGCTAAACTTGAATTATTGCATTGAAAACTGAATTTGAATCATATAATTTGAAATTGTATTGTTTAATTTGAATCATTGCATTGAAAAACTGAATCTGAATATCAAATTTGAAATTGAATTTATTCGTTTGTAACTGAAGTCCAATAAAATTTTATCCTCAGTGAAAATTCAACTCTCTATATATCTTCACATTCAGTTCTCACAATTCAGATTCAGTTCTCAAAATTCAATTTCAAGTTACTGTGACAGACATCCGGGTAGTTGGAGGATGAAGGAAGAGCAATCGAGCGCAGATTGATAGGTGATGTTCAGTGGCGCAGACACACAGGACTCCTCTTCGGCCAATCAGCACCTACGATTTGGAGCACAGCCTCGCCTTGACCCAGAACATACTTAGATAATATAATCTACCTGTTCACAACGTTCAAAATGTAATGCCTGGTGTTAGTAGGCCTTGGTTTATTAGTCACATTCTTCCACTTAAGTAAACTTAAAATGAACTATCGCTACTTACCTTAGGCTAGCCTACTGCATGCAAAATAGTGTGACTATCCATATTTGAAAATACATGTTAATTAATTTAAACATTTGAATTGCATTGGTTTACTTTGTACATCAGCAAGCCTGCAATACAATGTGATGTAAGAGCCAGTCCCCTGAGTTTATACAAGATGTTTCCACATTAAAACGCAAAATAGTAAATTATTTGAGTCTATTTTTAATCAACTCTAATATCTGATCGTTTGTCTCCTTACTTAGAGCGTTTATATACATATTAAAGTTAGTTTTGTTTGTGATTTAAAAGTGTAGCTTTATCATCATGTGCAGTAACAAACAAAACAAAGAGACTAATTAATGTGTAAATTCAAAGAATATTTATTATAATCAGTTCACAGATCTGAGTCCAAACAGAATTCACCCTTCTGAACTAAGAGGTTCTGCTTCAAAGTGAGGTTCAAACAGACTGAAATGTCCAGGCTCACCCCTCCACTATTTATTCATTTATTTCTGCATGTAGTTATTTATTTAACGAGACTTAAAGTCATGTTTCGCCATCCATAGTCCGAGAACCGCCAGATTCCCTTTAGGAAACCTGTGATTTAAACTTCAGCAGGCTGTGACAGTCCGCTCCGCTGAGTCCTGGTTCTAGTTCTCCCGGGCTTCCCTTCCCTCCAGCCGTCCCAGCAGTACAACCTGGGCCTCCAGCAGCGTGCTATCGGTTTTGGCTTCCAGGAAGCGGGCAGTGAGCTCCAGATCCTGCAGCCACAAACGGACTCTGCTGCCCCGCTTTAGGTTCTCTCCGTCCACCGGCCGCCGGCAAACGCAGTGGAACTTCCAGCCGAAATCTACATACAGGTCGTCCTGGACTACGTGGAAGATCCTGCCGATCACCACTCTGTCTTTGGCCGGTCCAATATGGATCAGCGGGGACCGGCACAGCAGCGAGGCAAAGCGGTGTTCCTGCCCGGGGAAATAGACACTGCAGCCAGGCCACGGAACTCTCCACCTCCCGCTCCCGCCGGAGCTTAGATTGCAGGTCCAAGGCGGCATATATATCATAAAACACATTCTCACCTGTGAACTGTTATCCTTTGCTGTTTGTTTTTTTCATTTCTTTCGTTCCAACATCCATAAACGGGACAACAGTCTGGCATATTTAGTGCTAATCCTGCGCCACTGAACATCACCTGTCGATCTGCACTCGATTGCTCTTCCTTCATCCTCCAACTACCCGGATGTCTGTCTCAGTAACTTGAAATTGAATTTGGTGATCTGAATCTGAATTGTGAGAACTGAATGTGAAGATATATAGAGAGTTGAATTTTCAGTGATGATCAAATTTTATTGGACTTCAGTTACAAACGAATAAATTCAATTTCAAATTATACTATTCAGATTCAGTTTTTCAATGCAATGATTCAAATTAAACAATACAATTTCAAATTATGTGATTCAAATTCAGTTTTTCAATGCATTTATTCAAGTTTAGCAATTCAAATTCAAATAAAAATGACTCAAATTCAGTTTTTCAATGCATTTATTCAAGTTTAGCAATTCAAATTCAAATAAAAATGATTCAAATTCAGTTTCTGGTGGCACATATTTCAGCCCATACACGTCTCCACACACCCAGCAGGAGAAGACAGAGAAACAGAACGAGTGCAAGCACAGGCTTAAATAATGCCCCCACCTCTCCCAATCAAGCGGAATGAGCCCCAGGTATGCTGATCCGCGCTCCCGTGTGCAGGTAAGAGGGAGGGGAAAAACCTAATCCTGTCACACAAAGTTTAAACCTTTGGCCAAAACCTCCATCTTCGGCTTAGTGAGTTCTTTATCAGACAAGTTTTTAACCCATTTGTCAGATATGTTTCCGGATGCTTCAATCCCCCCTAGTTCTTCCTGTCATATTCTCTCATTTAGTAGCTGTTTCTGTGCTCTCTGCAAAATACCTGTTGCTTTGTGTCCTTTGAGAGATGATCTGAGGCGCAGGCTTTTCGGTGTAATTCCATGAAGCCGACATCTTAAGTTGAAGCGCACATGGTTTCTGTAGTCCGCCATCATCCTTGCTGTTTTCTCATACTCCCGTTGCACTTTAAGGCTATCTTCGCCAAAATGCTCTGCAATATGTCTATGGAGATTCTTTTATGCATCCAGGTAATTGTAGTTTCAACAAAGTTTTAATTTAAAAACACTGGATTAAAAAAAGACGTTTCAGTGTTCATCAAACACCATTAGTTGTTTAGTGTGCACAGGAAGTAACTCTGGCCTTAATACACAAGGCAGTCACATGATCCCATGGCATGAAGTCACATGACTGCTAAGATGTAGTCAATTTGTGTTTGCCAGAGAAGAAGAAGATAAGAAGAGATGGACAGAGAGGAAGAGGAAGGCAAGGTGTAAGAGGAGGGAGGAGCGATAGAAGGATAGGGTACACACATGTTTCAAATGAAATCAGAGCCACACTTATTGACCATGTCATAAATCATGGTCTCTCACTGAGAAAAGCTGGGCAGAGAGTTCAGCCCAATATAAACAGATCCACAGTGGCTTCAATTATCCGCACATTTCAGAGGGAAAACCGGTAAGTAACTATATCATTCTACTTCTACAATGAGAGTCCATGTTGTCTTGTTTGACATAGGTCTAGATTTCTAAAGTAAATGTTCCTGCTTGTCCAAAACATTTTCAGAATTGAAGTTAGAGAACATTCAGGTGGACGAACAAGACTTCTTTCAATTGAACAAGAGCATGCCATTGATGACATGGTGGTCCAGAACAACACCCTCTGCCTCAAAGAAATTCAGCACAGAATAACACAGGACAATCAACTGTTCCACAATATCCACCAATGCAGTCTCTCCACAATTGATCGTGTTCTAAGGAGAAATGCAATCCGAATGAAGCACGTATACAAAGTGCCCTTTGAGAGGAACTCCGTTAGAGTGAAGGAGTTGCGGTTCCAGTTTGTTCAAGTATGTGCAACCCAATTACTGCACTTTTACTGTCAACACAAATATATATTTTTCCTGAATTTTAAGTATGTGTCCATAAACTATTCCATGCTACTGTAAGTGAAAAGATTTAGCATTTCTATGTATACTGCTGCTTCAAAGTGTGAGCTCAAACTTCAGCAACAGTTTCACAGTAGTATTGACTGCAATCAATGCCATTACTGTAAAACACTAACTTACTGTATTGTACCTTATGTTCTTTTTACTCTAGAGAATCTTGGAGTTGGATAGCAGTACAACTCATTATGAGTACCTGTATATTGATGAAGCAGGCTTCAATCTTCACAAAAAATGGAGAAGAGGGAGAAATGTGATTGGCCGTCGTGCTACAGTCAATGTCCCTGGACAACGAGGAGGCAACATCACTCTCTGTGCCACAATTTCTACAACTGGTGATGTAGCACACAATGCTGTCTTGGGACCATACAACACAGCAAGGCTCCTACATTTTTTAAACCTCCTCAATTAAATCCTCTTTCCGCAGGGTGATCAGGAGCAAATGGTGTGGAATTTTGTAGTTGTTTGGGACAATGTCCAATTCCACCATTCAGCACTAGTGCGAGAATTGTTTGAGAATCACCCACATTTCAGGATGGTGTTCCTTCCACCATATTCTCCTTTCCTGAATCCAATTGAGGAATTCTTCTCCTCTTGGAGATGGAAAGTACATGATCGCAACCCTTACAACCAAGTAAGTCTTCTTCAAGCGATGGAAGAGGCCTGTGGAGATATTGGGGCACAAGCATGTCAAGGATGGATACAGCATTCAAGGCGTTTTTTCCCACGATGCATGACTTGTAAAAATATTTGCTG
The DNA here is from genome assembly GCF_010015445.1 of Perca fluviatilis. Classification (NCBI taxonomy): domain Eukaryota; kingdom Metazoa; phylum Chordata; class Actinopteri; order Perciformes; family Percidae; genus Perca; species Perca fluviatilis. The sequence goes on along the minus strand of NC_053129.1, from coordinate 7,212,294 downwards.
TGATGTTGATGAAATTCTCTGGCCAGATGTAATTGAGAGGCATGATCAATAAATTAATAGATTCAATGAATGCAGTACATTTTTTATTTTATTTTTTATTTATGTACTTATTGCATAATATTTTTTTTGTGGGGTGACAACTCATTGTTATACACCTGAACTCCTCATTAAAGAACTTTAAGTGATGGGTCGGAGTAATTTCACCCTAGGGTCCTTTGCACCGTGACCTCGAGCCAAACAACCCCCCAGAAGCTTTTTTCACCTGGGTCGAATATTGGGCGAGTCAGCGTTTTCAGCTGAATTGCTTAGTGCAGGCACTAATGGATCCAAGAGTGTATCTTGTACATTACCCCACTAATAATGCCCGAAATGATACCAAACTTCTACACTAGTACAAATAGGTTATGTACTCATAAAACGATGGATTGGAAAGTTTGTAAGTAGGCCTACACCAGCAGTTTATTAAAATAACACTTGCCTGCTGGCTTCTGCTCTCTGCTGCTACCGGGCAGTAAGAATAGTGCTTAGGGACGTCTACAAATTACAACACAGAAAAGAGATACAACAAAAATATTTATTAATTTAACTTATTTTTTAAAAGTGCTGTAGTACAACTAGCAGGAGACAAGTTAGAATTGAGTAAAGTTTGGAGAACCTACCTTATTTAATTATTAAATGAATAAATATTTTTGTTGTATCTCTTTTTGGTGTTGTAATTTGTAGACGTCCCTAAGCGCTCTTAGCCAACAGGCAAGTGTTATTTAAAATAAACTCCTGGTATACTTACAAACTTTCCAATCCATCGTTTTATGAGTACATAACCTATTTGAACTAGTGTAGACGTTTGGTATCATTTCGGACATTATTAGTGGGGTAATGTACAAGATACACTCTTGGATCCATTAGCGCCTGCACTAAGCTATTCAGCTGATAACGCTAACTCGCCCAATATTCAACCCAGGTGAAAAAAAGTTTCTGGGGGGTTGTTTGGCTTGAGGTCATGGTGCAAAGGACCCTAGGCTGAAATTACTCCGAACCATCACTTTAATGAAAAACATGTATTTTCATGTATTTCTTTGTGTATCTTCAGCTGAATTTGTTATCAAATCAACAGAGGACACACTTTTAGTTTTGATGTTAATATTGAATTTTAATAAATGCATTACTAGAATAAAATGCTGTGTTTCATTGTGCAGTGAATATTTAATTGTTTCGCCAACATTTCAATCAGGATAGACTTCGTTGCAGATATGCAAATATTTATTATAGATAAGCATGATATGAACATGGATACATGAAATGTGCATAGTCTTTGGGGATTAAACTCCATCATAGTAAATATGTAAAGGGGCAGAGAACCCCCCCCCCCCCGATGGAGCCTAGACACTGGTGATGGAGGGAACCAGGAGGTCGAATGGAGGACCCGTCCGCCAGAAGGGACTCCGGTTGCAATGGTTGACGAAGCCCGGAGGTGGAAGGGGAGGAGGAGGAGGGTTGCACTTTTGCCTGAGTGAAGACAGCTGATAGGAAGAGAGGGACATTTTAAGCAACATGTCATTCTCTGATTGGATCATGATTTCGTGGCCAATTCCGATTGGTTTACTGAAGAGTGCACGCCCCTTAACAGCTGAATAGAATTAGGGAGAAATAGTGGTGATTGCAGTCATAGAAGTCTTCCTGAAGGAATTTGCGCTGAGCTTCATAAGAGTGTGTTTAGTTTGCTGTGTTAACTGTTTTGAGAACTGTTACCTGAGTTTGGAGAAATGTACCAAATCGATTGAGAAAAACTGTAATGACAACTAGTTGCAGTGGCATGACCAACTTCACTCATAGATCTAAAGTCAGAGGGGACTACACGACATACAACTTGCATAACATGATGCATGATACAACAATACGTAAATCACTGTGATATCCTGAGATGTTAATAGAGTGCTATGATGAAATTTTTTTGTTATAATTAATTAATAATATTGTAGGCCTATGTAGCAAGATGGAGTAGATCAAAATAGGCTTACATCTGTTATGCTCCTCCGTACAGTAGGCCAAGTGGCTCCACCAGGACTCAAAGGGTCAGGGCACAATTCTTTTACATCCCTCTGAGTTTTAGTGGGAGTATGCTCCC